>NC_053443.1:51329-51984 GCF_007990345.1 Gossypium hirsutum | reverse complement strand
AACCATTAGATTGTAGAGAGATACCTTGGGTTGATATGAATGGCCGACGTCCACAAAAGAGAAACCTTCGTTTTCTACATAATTAACAATACCAAAGCGAAAGATGAGTAATTTGGATTTTTTGAAAAATAAATCAGTAATACGATTCAAATATGAAACTTTGAAAGAAAACTCTCATCGTAAGATCAAAAAAGGCAAATATACAGCGTTCTTCATAAGAAAGAAAACAACACCTAGTTAACATCTTCTAATGCAACACAATAAACACTTGTAACTACTTTGTAATATAAAACAACATTTTCAGTTAAATTGCATCCCTAATTCCATCCAGGCCATGCATTTAGATATTACCCGAATATTTCAATCAAAATCCAATTCCAAATCATATAAGCACCAGCACACAAACAGTTCCAACTAAGTTCGTCAATGACCTCCACTTAACTATTTTAAAGAAAACCTAACCCGATCCTTACTGATGAGTGAAAGCACCTAGCAGTGTGAAAAGAAAACCAAAGACTAATATGCACCACCTTAGCACCAGATAAAATGCAAGAATTTTCACTCCAAATAAGACCATGTTCTTCTAGTTAAAATTGACGTTAATTGATCCCAAAGCCTCTTACTTTCTATTCTATTTGAAAAACAACGAGTCCAT
>NC_053443.1:10000-41329 GCF_007990345.1 Gossypium hirsutum | reverse complement strand
CGGGTAAGGGTGTTACTTTACCCTTCTTTTTCTTTTGTTTTTATATTATTTCTCTTCCTCCTTTCTTTTACTACAGCAGGACATTGAAATCCCCTTCTTCATCGGATTGCAATTTCAGGTATGATTTTCAATTCTACTAACTTTTTCGTTTTCACGTCTTTTTTAGTTTCAGACCTATGCTTATCTTCTTTTATTTCTGTGGGTATTGTGGTTTTCATCTCTGTTTTAGTTTTCAGATTTATGCTTCTTTTTTTTTATTTTTCAGTGTGTTTTTGTTATCAGTTTTGGTGTTCAGCCTTATGAAACACTGCTTATATTTGTCTTTTTAAATCTTGTGATGTTGTCATTTTTTTGATAGTTTATCGCCTGTTATGTGTTTATTTTTTTTCGATTGTTTGTTTTCTGTACTTAAGGACATTTTCTTGCAAATCTTTTGGGTCCTATTTATGAGATTTTACAGTGAAGATATGTTTCTAACAACTATATAAGTATCTACCCTAAAACCCTAACTGATTATGCAGAAAATAAATTGGAATTTCTTGTTTCTTCCCTTTATCGGTCTCCTTCATGTTCCCTTTATTCAACAAGTAAAGCATATATTGTTGAAGAATAAGAAACAGTAATTAAATCATTACTGAGTTTGAAATTCTTCAGACACTAGTTTGATGTATACTGGGTTTAATTTTCATTCTCATTTCTAGGTCCGCGGAGATAATCGGTCTTATCTTGATCCGGTGATATAGCTATTCCAAGAATATTCCATCATTCCTGTCCCGGTTCATTATTTTTGTGCCCGGTCAGCTGTTTTGGCATACCGGGGTCAGATTTTTTTAGTGTTTGGACCGGGATACCTTCGTACTTATCCAGCAAGGGATATCCCGGGTCAGGGGGATATTCTTTTGATGGAACCCGGCATAGGTATATCCAATTTCAGAGATATTTCCGTCGTTTTTTTAGTTTAGCCTTATGTTATGGACAGCTGATAAGCGGTGCTGATACCCAATTCTATGAACCCAACAGTAACTTTAAAATAGCCCAATACCAAAAACAATAAATGCAAACAATATACTGTATTTAAAAAAAAATTTCAAAATTTTCTTTTAAAATAAATAAAATAAAAAAGTCTAGTCCAGAATGTATTTTTGAAAATAAACAATGCCCCTTTATTTTTATGCGTCTCTATCTATAGTTTCAGATATTATGCTTCCTTTTACTAATATTTTAAGTTAGCTTTTGTCATGGTTTTTGGTTTTCAGATTAAAAGAATCAGGCCACTTTGGTGGTTCCCTCTTATTCTTGGATGAATATCAATGCTTTTGTTTGGTTGGTTCCCTCAAATGCGTAATAGGGATCAGTGCTGAATGCTTTGAATGGCCATTCCGATCATGGCCGAATAGAAATAAAGAAAATTCTTCCCAAAATCTCCTTCACACTTTCTCTGCAAATGCGTTCAAAGTTGCTTCTTTATCACAGCGTTACACTTTCAGGTTAGCAGATTTTTCTTTTCAAGTTAATTTCGTTTGGTTTCTGTTCTTGCAATAATCAAATTTGTTTTAAAAGGGTTTTGGTGATGGGTTTTCTTTAAATTTTTCTAAAAATATAAGCTACAACTCAACTCCAAATCTCTGTCTTTGGGGAATAATTTTGTTCTCTTATGGAAACCTATGACTAGAATTGAATTCTTGGAGTCAATTGTATCACCACATAGATCTCTTCCTCTTAATCCTTGTTTTATTATTTCGATTTTGCTGCTGGAGACGACAAAAATAAACTAATTAATGGAAGAGATAACTCAAAATTTGATGAATTTATGTTGTCTGTAATACTCACGCATATCTCTTTTGCAATATTTGTCCTTCTTTAAATTAGAGTTTTATTCCCAAATTTCTTACTGATAATCACTTAGTCTTCATTATCGTATTTTACAGTATTTCAGATTGTTTCAGGTTGGAGATATGGTGCAACAGATGAAAATTTATTAAGAAATATATGTAATAGTGCTTGGAGCAGACAAGCTGATGTCCAGACACTAGAGGGTCAAATGGAAACAGAAGTTATGGTAGTGGGCAGTATAGACGGCTCCTTCAGGTATAAATGGAGTTGGAAATAGATATAGATGTATCTGCATCCTCTTCCAAGTACAAGATGTCTCCGATTCCCTATTATTGTAGTATAAATTCTACTAGTTTAGGTGGATCTACAATTTATTAACATGGGGCATTACTTGTTGGCATTTCTTTGCGTTTATCACATTTATTGGTGTCAAAATACAATATGCTGAAGTGTGTCTTCTGTTACTCTATTGGGAGTAATAACCTCTAGTTTGAAATGGTTGTGTCAGTTCTTCTAGTGGTCATGTATCAGGGTGGGGTGACCTAAACATGCCATACTTCTTGCAACTTGCTGTCAAGTGCGATAACAATTTGGTCTCCTTTCCAATTTTGTTGTGACATTGGAACCTCTACATGTCTTGCTCATCTTTTTGTTCTGCCAATGATCTGGTATTCTTTTGGCGTTACCATCTAACATTACATATCCCTTATTATTGTTGTATTGGAGCTATTACTTGTTGTGATGCATGGTGCATTCTCCTCCCACTGCAACATACATGCAGATGCACTTGTTCTTTCTCACTTCTATTTTTCCGTTCACTGTCTGTTACATTGTATTTCTAAGCATTTGTCTTGTTGATTTGTTATTTTCTACTGGTTGCTATTGTGACATATGTTTAGCTTCTTCGATGGAATTGCAAAGGAACTTATACTGTTCGATAGCACATATATATTATTAATTATTAGATAGGCGGAGTATTTTTTTAAATTTAGGTCTTCCTTTTTAGAAATTCCTAATAATAACCAACTGATCAAATAAACAGCATAAATATGAAACTAAATCAGAATGATAGAAAATTTCAATCAAAATAGGAAAGGATTCTCAAGATTAAACAGTGAACAAAGACAAGAAATGATGTTACAAATTCTACCTCTTTCATATCATCAACAGTTTGTGACCTTAAAGGGATATTAGCAAATGCTCTCATATTCAGCTTCAGCAAATCTTCAACTTTGACAAACCATCACTTCAAATATTCAAATACAGTTCAGTAACCATATGTCGCAGAGTTCGTGTCCTAAAAGAGATTAAACCAAAAAAAAAAAACACTAATGAATAAAATAAATTTAATCGTATATAAAATAAATAAATAAAAAGAATTGGTAAAATGTTTTAATTTGATGAAAACGGCTTCTTTAAAAACTATTTGTGTTTACTTATAAGCGATCTTTGAGCTGTTACCAGTAGTAATTTAGATTCTTGGTCTCCAAAATGTTGGTGTATAAACAATCATGAGAAGGAAAATGTTCATTTTGCAACCAAAAATTTTTTTCATGATTTTTATGTTTATTGATTGTATGCTGTCAGAAAAGATAATAAGCAACATTTTAGCCTTCTTGAGGAAAATGGGGAGCTTCTGATTCGTGCAAACCAAGGCCACACCATCATGGTGATGAATCTTTCTTAAAAATTTATCTTAATTTTCACCTTAGATTATTTTTAGCTGTTGTTTTGAGCATTTTTATTTATGTCTATGCACTTCTAAGGAAGATATTGTATGTCACTTTGGCAGACAGTTGAGTCTGAAAGATTATTGAAACAAATCCTTTCAGCTGATGAAGTGCAATGTAAGAACATCATGTCTCTTAGATTTATGGACTTCCTTTATGCCTTTTTATTTTGCATAATCCTCTTGATTTTCCTTGAGATGATAGTTTGCGTACATGGAACCTATAAGAGGAATTTGGAATCAATTTTGGAGTCGGGTTTGAAGCACATGAAAAGATTGCATGTTCACTTCTCAAGTGGCTTGCTGACTAATGGTGAAGTGATAAGTGGTGAGATATCATGAAATTTCTCTTTACTGGTCCTCTGAACTTTGACATACGAACTCCTTCATTTTACTCTTTATTTTCAATATGCTAGCTCTGTATACGTGTCAAACTGCTTAGCGGTGTTATTATGCTTGTTATCTGCATTTCACCATAGGATTCATGCTAAAGATTATGAAAGGGGATTACTAAGACACCGATATATAACGTGAATTTTAAGCGATAATGGAAAATGACAAGCACTAATCGGCATAAATTGAGTTTTAGTGAATCTAAATGCTGTAGAGGCTTATGATGATTTGTATCTTTTACCCTCTTCAGGTATGGGATGAGATGTTACCGTTTTGATCTATCTTGATGTTAGAAAAGCTTTGGAAGGTAAGCATGCTTGCTTCTTTCAAGTTTCAGTCCAGTGATGATTCTATGAACCGAAGCAATAACTGCAAGTCATGTCTTTCTCACTTTTCTTTAAGAGTCGTGGCCGAACATATATTGATCTGTTCTTGCCAAGCTACGATTCTTAAGTTGTCTTCGCTTGTTTTCTTGATGACTGCAGAAGGCATGAAGCTTTACATTTCAGACAACAAAGTGATATTGACTGAGGGTTTTGATGGGTGGTACCTGTCAAGTGCTTTGAGAAAATAGAATCATGGCCAGATAGAAAACCTATACCTTTCTCAAATGTTTAAAATTGGATGATGAAATGATCAATTTTTCTCTCTCTTTTAAACCTGTGTGATGACAAATTTGTATTGGATCTTATAAAATTCATTTAGTTTGATATTACATCATTGGCATCCATTTCCCTCCAACTTTCCATGATGTTTATGGTCGTGATTTGTTTTTGTTATAATTGTGTTTTAAAGGTATCATGATCGTGTTGTGTTTTGTTTCATAATTGCGTTTGATGTATTCAAGAAGGTATCCAGCAGGTCATGGAGGAAAAAGAAGATTCTTCTAAAGTACAGCAAGAAGGCAGTACTGATAAAAATTCAACTTGATGGCTGATAAGTGCATAATCGGAGATGCATGTGAATACTTCTCCAGCATACCTATTGTAGATACAAGTTTAGAGATTTGGTGGAGCTGGCCTGGCATGAAATCACAAGAATGATACATGTCCTGAGAATTTTCCTGTATTGAGAAAGTGACCTTTAGAACTACAAATATAATGGTATCTCCATTGACAATGTTGACGCCCTTTTCCTATTTATATGCATATATATATTAATGAATTTTGGTCTTCCTGGTATTCTAGGTGATAGTTTATTCTTAATGGAACTTTGGATATGTGGTAAATATTTTCGTTTTGTGGAGTAAATTTTGGTACAAAAATTGCATATTAGTCCAACATCATCTGTGCATTCAATTGAATGTGTTTTTCGTATTTTAAGGATATTGCTTATGGATTCCTCAATGAAGATATCTTTCAATCGCTGCATTAGAGATGGAGATTTGATTATTGTAAATGAGAGGCATGATACTATGAAAGCTGTTAAAGTGTGCGAGAATTTGGCTATTCAAAATCGTGTCGGTGTATTTAAACATTCAAATTGGATCGGGAAGCCATTTGGTTCCATAATTTTCAGCAACAAAGTTGGATTCGTTTACCTATTGGCTCTGACACCGGAGTTATGGACTTTGGTTCTAAGTCATAGGACTCAGATTCTTTAAATTGCGGATATTAGCTTTGTGATTATGTACTTGGAAGTAGTTCCTGGTTGTTTGGTTCTTGAATCTGAGACCAGTAGTGGCTCCAACGGGTAAAGAGTAAAGAGTTTCCTTGCCTTGTCCCTCTCAGTTTTGATGACGTTACAGCGTCCGGCATGTGATAGGCCAGTTTAGGATTATTCTAGTTCAAGAAAAGACCCTTTCAGGAGTTTTGGAGAAATCTCCTCGAATAACCAAGCTTTTGAAGCTTTCAAGTCAATAATCCGTTAAACTAATGAATGGAGGGCTTTAAACAAAGCCAACAGTTGTTTCGGGTTTACCTATTTATTTTAAATATATGTTCAATGCTAAGTGATAAAGAAAAAGTGGAATGGAACAATCGCTGCAATTTTGTCCTATGTTCTTTTCTTCTTTTCCTTTTTCTTGTATAAAAATTGTTCAAAATATAACTTTCTTTCCTAAATTTCTTTGCAAAATTGATCTAGATAGCCTTATCTTGTACAGGGATTTTCAACTTTCCATGCTTTAATTGCAGCATGGGCCTCTCTCTACCTCCTCCTATTCTCAGATCTTTTTGACGAGGATTCCAATAATGACTTGATAGTTAATAGAAGCTCTATTATATCGAACATGATCTTAGGGGTAAGCTACGATTTTATCAATATGTGAACTGATTGTCTGGGTTTATTCTTTTCCTTTGATTAACATAGCCTTGGGAGTTCAAATTAGTCTATAAGATGCACTAATATTTGAACTACCAATTTCTATAATTTAATGGTATGTGGTTTGCAAAATATGTTCAATGCTGCTTTACTTGCTACACTTTGATCATGATGACTTTCTTTTCCTTCAACTTTGCCTGTAACATGCTTGGTATTATTTGTTGATGGTTAACTTGAAACATATTTCTTATTGTTTTTTAATAATCATTCTCTTGTACGGTTCTCTATTGGTTATTTTCTATCAGACTTGGCAATGGTGTTTTGGCATTTCCCAGCTTTAGGAGGTCTGGAGTATGTAAGTAGAGAACCATGCCTGATGTTATTTATATTACTGCTCTGAATTGGTCCCAGTTCCCAGAAGCAATTTGATTTAAAGCATCTGCTTAACCAATAATTGTGTTTCTTCATATAAGCTTTTGGTATTTTGCTGCTCTCTCCTTGAAATATTGGATCAACTAACATGTTCGTTTTGAAATTGGATGCTTAGGATTTGTTTGGTATTTTGGTTGACTTGTGCTACTGATGTTTTAATTCTACATATGGTTCTGAAAGGTCTTTGTCCTTTGTTTGCTTTTGTGAGTGTTGTCAGTTATTACTGAAAGTTGTCTTAACAGAAAAAGAAGATACCAGGGTTTTTCATGTTCAAGTAAGAGTTAGAAAGAATGCAATTGGCTTCATAATTGTTAATGGAAACAGGTTATCACTTCCAAGAGAAGTTAAGTGGACCACGTTTAAAATTTTAGATAATTTTGATGATGAAAACTGGTGAAGGCCACTCATTGATAGATTAGAGTTTAAGTAGCTTTCAGGAATGGTAGCTGAAACTTTGGAAGATCAATTCCAAATTGAACAAATGAAAATGTTGTTGGCATTAGCAAAATCAGGAATATGTCCGGTAGAGATATTGTATGTAATAAAGCTTGATTAGGTGGTTTGAACCAGGTAAATATATTGTATGTAACTGTATTGAAGCTCTCGAGGGTGTGTGGATTAGCAGCTAGGGGATTGTTTGGTACGATGTTTTGAAGTTGATGTATGCGAAGTTTGCTGTTTATTGCTGCCTTAATGAAAAATCCTTATTATTTTATTTCTTTCGTAACAAAGAAATATCAGTACTCACTGTTGCACTGAAAAAAATTTTAATTAGCTTTGAATTTTGCTTCCATTGGCTGAAAGCTTTAAAGCTATCACTTCTGGTAAAGATTTTACGTGAGCCTTTTTATTTTATTAGCCAAACTTCTGTAGCAACTGCTCGTGGGGCTTCTCCTCCTCATACCAATAATCCTAACCAAGCAGCCTCTTTGGTTTTTTAGTTACGAAAAATATTTGCTTAACTAAATTTAAGAGCATTTTTATAAGCTTTTTACCCTTAAGTCCTAAAATGGAGGTTAATATTTTAGATCCTTATGATATCTTTTCCCCCAATTTCCCCAATTTGAATTATAGGACCAAGAAAAGTTATGACTTAATTTGGCCCCGTTTGACTAAAAATGAAAAGAAGCTGTTTTAAAAAAGAACAGGAATAATAAATGAAAAGAAGCCGTGAGATTTGTAGTCAGGCTGCCCGTTTTTCTCTGCTATCTTTTCACATCGCGTTCTTTCCCATTTTCCAAAAAGAATTAATCTGTTGACTATTTTTCCAAAAAAACTCTATATTTCTTTATGCATCTCTCTCAGATTCTCTTCCCTTTATTATCTCCTTTTTTTTTCTTTTTCTTTTTTTTCTGATATTTTCATTCTCTCTTCTGTTTTCCTTCTTCTCTCTTCCTCCTTTATTGTCCGTTCATAAGAAACCCTAGGCCCTGCCGCAGCCTCCACACCTTTCAGATTCTTACCTCCGATCAAAATCCATTGGTGCCTCCATTTGTTCGGTGATTCTCTGTCTCTCTCTCGGTCTCTTTTGAATTTTTTTTCTCTTTTTTTTTGCTTTGCATGAATCATTACTTCTACTTTGTCTTTGTCTTTGTCTTTGCATTTTCATTTCGTTTTAGTTTCAGATCTATTCTTTATTACATGCATTTCAGTGGGTTTCTTTATGATTTTTTGTTTTCTGTTTTATAAATCCTTTGTCTTTGTCATTTCATCCCTGTTTTTTGTTTCAGATATATTTATTCATCACTCGAAAGAAAGTAAAACGGCTGGGTACAGGGCAGAGGATTACTACTTGTCAAGGTGGTGTTGATCGTTTTTTCGGGAGTAGGCAAGTCTAATCTTCTCTCAATGTTCACCAGAACGAGTGGTTATTGTGTTGCATTAGAAGATGTTAAACATGTGTTGTTTTCTTTCGCAGTATATTTGCCTTTTTTGATCTCACAGTCAGTTTTCTTTTAAAGTTTCATATTTTTAGAAGATGATAAATTTCATAAGATTTATTTATTTATTTATATTTTGTACAAAATTGCAATGATCGATAATTAGAGAACAATTATTTAGAGTTTATAATAACAAGAACAATTATTGCAATGTTCCAAAATTTCAACGTTTTAATTACTTGAAACAGAGAGTAATACGATTCAAATTTTTTAAATAAGCACTGAATTTATTTTCATTCTTATTCTGCTCTGGGGATATCCCCGTCATATCCCGTTTCGGGATAAACTATTCCAAGATTATCCCAATCATATACCGTCCCGGTTTAGTATTTTTTGTGCACGGTTCAGTTGTTTTGGTATCCGGTTCAGATTTTGAACGTGTCTGGACCGGGCTACCTGACGTTGTTATTCCAGTCAGGGATATCCCATTCTAGGAATATCCCAGCTTGGGATATCCCATTCAAGGGGATATCTCGGCTTAGGGTCTAGGGGTTTGAGGCTTGGGGCCTGGGTTTAGGGTTGGGCTGGTGTTTTTGGGCTTTTGTTTCAGTGTTCTGGGCTTTGGATCTCTTAAGTTTTGAATTACTGGGTGTATGGCCCAAAACTGATTGAGCCCAATAAAGAAGTAAACTTGGGTTGGATTTCTATGCTTCCCTGAACGGTTTCTTCTTTACTTTTGTTTTTGTTTTTATTCTTATTTAGTTTCTATTTGTATTAAATGAAGTTTTGAATGGATTAATTGGATTGGTGAACTGCTCAGCTGCTTCTTCATTAAATGAGTGTATTAAATAATATTATGTGGCCAAACTACCAAAAAAATCCCTTTTTTTAATAATTACAGAAATAGGCCACGTCAGAGGGATGTCGAGGAACTTGACAGGAGATCGAGTCCACGTCAGCGCGACCTGCCGACGTGGAAGGAAATCGCGTCCTTGAGGAAGCGATTTCCTTCCACGTCGGCAGGTCGCGCTGACGTGGACACGATTTTCCGACGTGGCGCGGTACCGGGGACGCGATTTTGACGCTAATTTTACGTTTGTGTTTTCTGGCTTTTAGGGTTTAAGGTGCAGGCTTTTTAGGGTTAGGGGTCCCGAAAAAAATTTTCGAGTTGACGTATCCGGTCAAATAATGGGAAATCGCTTCTACTAGGATGCTATTTGAGAAGAAATTGTGAAATCGTGGCCTCGTGGACGCGATTTCGCTACAGTGGTCATGTAAGAAATAATTTTTTTTGATGTTTTCTGAGCAAATAGTATAAAATCGCTGATACAAGGATGCTATATTGGGCAGAAATTGTTAAATCACGCCCTCTTGGACGCGACTTCGCTACAGTTGGTCATGCTGGAAATAATTTTTTTTTACATTTCTGAGCAAATAGTGTCAAATCGCGCCCTCGTGGATGCGATTTTGTTACAGTACCAAGTTTGGGCTGAGACTATAAATTAGGCAGAAAATGTTCCACAGAATGCATAACTCACAGCAGAAACATTTTAGATATGCTAAGAAACTTAGAGTTTCAAAATGAATGAACGTATTAGTGCTGTTATTTACTACAATGGTGAGGTTTGCCATACGGAGAATGGTGTTGTTTTTTTGTCGGAGAATACGGTGTGACTGTCATTTAGCCCGGGCCGGATGGTGCAGAGGTGGGATTATTTTCTGAACCGGAGCCTATTCCAACGGAAGGTGAAGATGGTGATAGGAGTGCAGATAATGAAGAAAATCCACGATTCAGTGCATACTCACCTCCAGCCCACATGCATAATGTCGATCTGTCAAATGATGATGCGTTAGAGTTTCCGGATCTACCACACCGGGTGTGCGATCGTACAAGTCGGATGGTGTAGGAACCCAGGCCATACAAGTCGATCATGCCCTAATCGCAATAGTTGAATGTAATTATAGAAAAAGCTACCTTTTATTCAATTATTAATTGATAATTGTATTAATTGTTAGTAAAATTATCAAATTATTACAATTTCTTAAATGTTAGTACCAGTCAAAACAATTTACGAAATAACATTATGTAAAATTACAATTTCTTGAATGGTTAGTAAGATTATCAAATCCGCTGTTGTATGTTAGGGTTAGGGTTTAGGGTTTAGGGTTTATAATCAAATTAAGTTAGGGTTAGGGTTTATAATTAATTTAGGTTAGGGTTAGGGTTTATAATTAAATTAGGTTAGGGTTTAGGGTTTTTAATTAAATTAAGTTAAGGTTTAGGGTTTATAATTAAATTAGGTTAGGGTTTAGGGTTTATAATTAAATTAAGTTAGGGTTAGAGTTTATAATTAGGTTAGGTTAGGGTTTAGGGTTTGTAATTAAATTAAGTTAGGGTTTAGGGTTTATAATTAAATTAAGTTAGTGTTAGGGTTTATAATTAAATTAAGTTAGGGTTTAGGGTTTTTAATTAAATTAAGTTAGGGTTTAGGGTTTATAATTAAATTAGGTTGGGGTTTAGGGTTTATAATTAAATTAAGTTAGGGTTAAGGTTTTTAATTAAATTAAGTTAGGGTTAAGGTTTATAATTAAATTAGGTTAGGGTTTAGGGTTTATAATTAAATTAGGTTAGGGTTTAGGGTTTTTAATTAAATTAAGTTAGGGTTTAGGGTTTATAATTAAATTAAGTTAGGGTTTAAGGTTTATAATTAAATTAAGTTAGGGTTAGGGTTTATAATTAAATTAGGTTAGGGTTTAGGGTTTTTAATTAAATTAAGTTAGGGTTAGGGTTTATAATTAAATTAAGTTAGGGTTAGGGTTTATAATTAAATTAGGTTAGGGTTAGGGTTTTTAATTAAATTAAGTTAGGGTTTAGGGTTTAGGGTTTGTAATTAAATTAAGTTAGGGTTAGGGTTTATAATTAAATTAGGTTAGAGTTAGCGTTTTTAATTAAATTAAGTTAGGTTAGGGGTTTTAATTCAATTAGGTTAGGTTTTAGGGTCTATAATTACATTAAGTTAGGTTAGGGTTTTTAATTCAATTAGGTTAGGTTAGGTTAGGTTAGGGTTTTCAATTCAATTAAGTTAGGGTTTTTAATTAAATTAAGTTAGGTTAGGGGTTTTAATTCAATTAGGTTATGTTAGGGTTTTTAATTCAATTAAGTTAGGGTTTTTAATTAAATTTAGGGGTTTTAATCAAATAATGTCAAAAAAACTCGGAAAAATTTCTCTGTGTATTACATCGTTATTAACTTCTATATTGTCTACATGGGTATTGATACATGTTAATACGGTAGTCAATTTCTATGACCGGGGGATTCGGTTCCACATGGCGGCCGTCGACGGTTACGCGCTGGATTCCTCCTTCCTCTATCTTCTGGCGGCGGTTGTTCTTCCTTGGGTGGTGATTGTTGTTCTTCCGGTTCGGCATCCGCTTGTCGGACTTGGGACGATGATCCACCTTCAAAGAATAGTGTATGTGGAGGTGTTTGCATCATGAACGGCGACGGAGTTTGAAAGCCATGCGTTGCTGGCGAATGGTAAAAAGGAGAGCTCCCCGACGGCCCCTCTTGCGACCCCTCCTGCGGCGATGACCTAGTTATCGATGGTCCGCTCGGCATTACAGGAAATGGAGCTGATCTGGGCATTTGGCTCCAACCTGCCATAGGATTGGGAAAATGATACATGTACGGGTTAAGGTACATATAAGGGCTAGGAAACATACCTGGCATCATAGGGAAAGGCGATTGCGTGGGTATCATCTGTTGAATTGCTGCATCAGGTGACTGCGTCGGTGCTCTCGTTGGGGATGGTGCTTCCATGGCCGCTGATGATGAGCCGGCTGAATGTCTGGGCCTCGTTGATGTGCTGCCATCGTACTCTTGTCCCCTTGGATTTAGAGGCCCGCACCTTTCCCTTCCGACTCGTATTTGCCGCCGCCTCTCCTCTGGCGTAAGTAAATACGGCTTCCCATGGATCCTAAACCATGGCATGTATTCTGAAACGCACGCTAACTCGGGAACGATGATTTGTTCTCGAGTAGGTAGATACTCATGCCGATTTTCCCATATTTCTGTGTACTCTGACCAGTATCTAGGCCAATCCGTACCTAATAGCCGAAGGTCGATTTTGTGGTGCTCGTCAAACACCTCAGGGTCCGTAGGGATCGGTTGTCTACATCCAAACTGTCGTAGGACTCTGTCTGTTTGGTGGGGCTCCACAGTTGCGTAGTTGATCAACACCACTTTCACGTGCCAAGAGTTAGGGTTTTGTAAAAACTCTTCCGGGATTACTGCCCGGATTGCCGGATCCTCGTATGGTGTCCATTGAAACTACATGAACATGATAGAAATATTACTTATATACATAATACTAAATATCAATCTACTAGCGAATCTATGGAAATATCTATTTGCAATAATACTTACTTCTGCTTCCGACCGTTGGTCCAATAAAAGTCGTATATCTTCAAGTTCAGACGGTAATCCACGATAACTCGCCGGATGGTTCCACCTAATTAAATAAAATTTTAGCATTCTTTTATTCTTACAAAATCTACATAACAATTTCAAAATGTAATATAAAATTTACCTC
Organism: Gossypium hirsutum; assembly: GCF_007990345.1. Lineage (NCBI taxonomy): Eukaryota > Viridiplantae > Streptophyta > Magnoliopsida > Malvales > Malvaceae > Gossypium > Gossypium hirsutum. Next base: position 28,208 of record NC_053443.1, on the reverse strand, counting down.
GTTACGAGTGGGAATGTATATGGGTGGTTCACTCGAGGACGTAGAAATGGAAAGCGAAACCGTGCCCATGATTGCAGTAGTGACAGGCATCCTCCGATTTTTGCTCTCCTCGGTTTGGTCGCCCCGCACATCTCCCGATATAATGTTGCCAAGACGGCAGACCCCCAACTAAATTCGCCGGCTCCTCTAAAATCAACGAGTTTTAGCAGCCACCTTAGATGTACACGGCTCCGTGACATGTCCGCCATGAGATAGCCTCCAATTATTTGAAGAATGTATGCTCGAGCATATCAGATTCTTTCAATTTCGGTTGAATTTTCATTCAGATCGGGGAAGGTCGCACGTAACCAGCCCATCTCCACCTTACCTCCATCCATTTTATCCGGAACGGCGCCCAAAAGCTCGTAGCACACCGCCTCCCAATTGCTAGATTGTGCAGACCCGGTCACTGGGTGCCCGTCCACCGGCAATCCCAAATGCAGATGGACATCTTCTAGAGTGATAGTGCACTCTCCATATGGAAGATGAAATGTGTGCGTCTCGGTCTCCACCTCTCGATCAACGCACTGATCAGTTTCGGCTCCAACTTGCATCCTCGGCCTACCGTCGCCACGTGCCAAAATCCTGCTTCCCGGAGGTAGTTCTCTACTAACGGTGATGGAGGAGCATGCATATTTCGAATATTGCATTCCAATACGCGATCTTTATCCTTTTATAACAAAAAATAAATTAATAAATATCTAAAAATACATAAATAAAAATAGCTTAAATAAAATTTAAAATTTAAATTTAATACTTACCATGTTCATTTGCTCCACCGATATGTGATTCTTATCAAGACGAATCAATGATCCGGCCATTGTTGAAAATTTTAAAAATTTTAAAATTATTTAAAAAAAATAAAAAATTGTATAATTTTCTTAAAAAATGAAATTTAATGGAAAAATAAATTTAATATGGATTTGGAGATTTTTTGAAGGAAATTGAGAGGATTTTGGAAGGAACTTGAGAGTTTGAGATAATTTTGGAAGGAAATTGAAAGAACTTTTGAAGGGAATTGAGAGAATTTTTGAAGAAATTGAGAGAATTTGTTTGTGAAAATAAAAGGGGTGGTGGGGGGTTTATATAGTTTAAAAAAAATTTACCATTGGGGGGGGCCAACGGTCAATTTTTTGACCGTTGTGCACTGTTCACTTGCGTTTCAAATCGCGTCCACGTCAGCGCGACTTGCTGACGTGGAAGGAAATCGCTTCCTCAAGGACGCGATTTCCTTCCACGTCGGCAGGTCGCGCTGACGTGGACGCGATCTCCTGTCAAGTTCCCCGACATCGCTCTGATGTGGCCGCGATTTCGCAAAAAATGGCTTATTCCGGTAAATAATTAAAAAACCGGCCCATTTCCGTAATTAGAAAAAAAATGGGCTTTTATTAGTAATTTGGCCATGTTACCGTTGCGGGAGATTTTAAGAATCTTTATTTTATGGGCAGTGACTGCCCCCCTGCCCGTTTTCTTCAGCCTTTTCGCATCCCACTGCCTTCCCAAATTTAAAATACTCAAATCATGCTTCATCCCATCCATTCCTTCTTTCCTTTTTGTTTTCATTATTCTCTCTTCCTCCTTTCTCGTACTTCGCGGATTCCCTTCTGCTCTCTGTTCTTTTTTTTTTCTGTCATTCTTTTATAACTTTGTGTAACGATAGGCAAAACACACACACAAACACTCTACAGCAGGAAGATAGCTTTCGTGAGAGGGAGAAACCCATAAGTTTTTCTCTGCCGGTTCTGTTTATTGTGATGCTGAAATCCCCTTCTTCTTGGGAGAGTCATTTCAGGTATGAATATTTACTTTAACTGTGTGTTTTCCTTTTCATGTATTTTTTTTCAATTTCACGTATCAATCCCCTAGTATTGATGTTCATTTTTTAGATACGAGAGTTACACATTTTAATTTTAGATTAATTCTAGATGGTTGAGCCATGCATGATTAGTTGATTAAGGATTTTACTTACTCCGATGAATCAAAATAACTTTCTTTTGTGATAAATGTTCTCTTTCTCATTCTGTATGTTGGACTGATCTTCATGTTTAAATTATCCAAATTAAATGCTAATTATACTGCTATGACAGATCTCTGGTTAAACTTATTGTGAAGGGAAACTATTTGATTCTAAATGCTGCTTTTAAAATATTTTTGGATTACCTTGCAGTGGAATTCAAAAGCGGATATCTTCAAGCCCCAATGCTATTAAATTAATAGTATTTTCATTCATAAGGATCAGCTTGGCATACACGGAGTTGAAGAGAATTTATGAGGTGATGGCAATTTTTATGAAACTAAAGTTGAATTCTGCAGATTCCTTGTTAATGCTTTATGTTGTTATGCACCCTCCCATGGCTTAAATTCATTCTTTAATGCCCTAAAACTTGAGATAAATGGGGATTTTAGATGCCAGTTTAACGTGTTACCCATATTTCTTTTATGGATGTAATGCCTGTTCAACTAAGACCACATACTTCATTTCTAGTGAAATTGTTTAAGCAATTGTGCCTTTGTATAAATTGTTAAAATTCTGTTAAATGTACATTCAAGGTTAAACATGGTTCTGCTTATCAGGGAATTCGTTTGACAATAGGGTTATGCTGATAATGCTTTCTGCAGAATATGGTGACTAGTCTAGCAGCCTGTGGAATTGACCAAACTGAATAAAGCAAATTAAAAACTATCATCCTGTGTTGCTTTAATTTTCATTTTTCTTAAAGTATCCATGTTCAACACATTCCCGGACGTGGGTATAGCATATGACCCTCCAAATACATGAAAGGTTATGTTACTCGGACTTCGGTGTAAGTATTGGACATAGGCATCTGACCTCAGTATTTTCAGTTTTTTCTAGGATCGCATGTATTTGGAGGACTTTTGGAGGACTATATCTCGATGCCCATGTCTGAGCATGTGTTGGAGATGAATTCAGACACGATAGTTATTTAGGCAAAATGAAGAGTTGGGTTAATATAGAGAAAAAGGGTTTAGGGTCTAGGGTCTAGGCTTGAGGCTTCGCCATTAGAAAACAAATGGTTTGCTTGACCTGCTTAATGGGGTTAGTTGAGGTGGTAAATGTTTGAACTGTGTCCATTAAATTAAGAAATTTGAGGTTGACAATCTCACTTCTGCTTTCTTTGTTATGTCAATGGTGGCAGTATGTTGATAAAGACTGGTGTACTGAAGATAAGCCCTGGAAACGATCATAATGATTATGTTCTGGCTAGAAAGCTTGGCCTTCCTATTCTTAATGTTATGAACAAGGACGGGTCATTAAATGAGGTTGCTGGACTGTACTGATAATATTTGTGGACTTTCTGAACAAATGCTAAATTAAAGTTTCCTGTTCATCTTTTCTTTTTTCGTACTTATGGTGGTGGCTCTTAAATTTTAGTGGCCTTGATCGGTTTGAGGCACGGAAGAAATTGTGGTCTGATCTTGAGGAGACTGACTTAGCTGTGAAAAAGGAACCCCACAATTTAAGAGTACCGAGATCTCAGTGTGGCGGAGAGGTGTGCATGTTATCTTTCAGTTATATTCTTTTTGTTTTTGAAGTTACAGTGTCGATTATTATTCTCTCAGTAATTCTTTCTCTTATTTTCCCATTTTATGGTTCTTTTATTAGGTAATAGAGCCACTAGTAAGCAAGCAGTGGTTTGTAACAATGCAGCCTTTAGCTGAAAAGGCTCTTCTTGCAGTTGAAAAGGGAGAATTGACCATTATTCCTGAAAGATTTGAGAAGGTATGATGGAAAGCATAACTCTTGATATGGACTCTAACTTTACTCACCGCATCACTTTCCCTTAACCTATGCTGTTCTGCCTTATCAATGTTTCCTAATTAAAGTACCTGCATTTAATGCTCATGTCAACATGTTTAAGCGGACACAAATAAAAGGTATGACCTTCTAAGCATAAGGAAAATTTTGGAAACATGCATGTTCCCAGGTAGGACAGAATCATGTCCGATGATGGTACCATTTTAGTCATTTTCCAGTCTCCATCTAGCTAACTCTCCCGCCCTGCTCAGAGGATGGCCACATTTTGTCATTCTTCATAGTGCAACACCCCCCAGGACATGCTACTGTCATCTAGGACCTTTCTTCCTATTTAATCGATATTTTACTTTAAGTTTACTTCTGTTGGCTAGTTTCTGCCTTTGCTCACTTCTGCTTATTTTGATTACAGATTTATAATCATTGGCTGACAAATATCAAGGATTGGTGCATAAGCAGACAGCTGTGGTGGGGACACTGCATACCTGTTTGGTACATTGTTGGAAAAGACTGTGAAGAGGAGTACATAGTTGCCAGGAGTGCTGAGGAAGCTCTTATGAAGGCTCGTGATAAATACGGAAAAGACGTAGAAGTTTATCAGGATCCAGATGTTCTTGACACTTGGTTCTCAAGGTTGGCTATTCAATTTTAAATTCCTTAACTATGATATGATATCATCATTTTAGGATGGAAAGTCATTCTTTACCTAGAGTTTCTCCCTCTTTTTTGGTACATAATTAGCTTTCTTCTCTAACTGATTGGATGGGATGATATTATATTACAAGCTAGAGTTCACAACCAGTCTTTGTCAATTCTATTTTTGATGTCCCTTTGGTTTTATTTTCTTATTATGTCGTGTTTATGTTAGGGGATCTGATTAGGATACTGATTTTGTTGGGATTTGGTTCTAATTTTTATTTCCTAAAATTTCCTTATTAGTTTAAATAAAACTTTCCTGATAAATTAGGATATTCTGATGCCATATTTTTATTTTCCGTATTAGAATAAGAAACTAGGGTTTTGCATCTTATTTCCTAAATTATAAACCTCTTTATGAGAGAAAAATTATTCATGAATAAAATAAGTTGAATGTTTCAGCAAATCAAAGGTAGGCAACTCCTTTAGAGTTCCTCAACCATATGAATCAAAATAAGGGAAAAGACCCTTTCTTCGGATTGAATTCTTGCGCTACTCATCTGGTGCCTCAAACCCAGACTGGGGACCATAATAGTTTATTTCTGTTATCACCTTTTCAAGTAAATAAAGGATCTTCAAATAAACCTGAGGTGGTATTTGTATTGTAATCTTTAACTAATGTAATAACAGTGTTTAGATTATGCAATATTTTCAAACTATCAATCAAATAAGTGCACCTGTTTTTTTCTTCTTCCTGTATGTAAGTTATTGATTAGATATGAAGAACTATTCCAAAAAATCTGATGACATGTCCGAAATGAAAAAGGATAAATCATGTTTTGAGTCTTTGAGATCACATAGAATAAAGCAAGTAATATTTTGAAATTGTCATTCAAATGAAGCTATTGTATTATTGTCATCACTTAACTTTCTTGCATAATTATAAAAGGAAAAAAAATTCTCTGTAAGCGGTAGGATTTCCTGTCACTTCAACCTTCCTAAGTTGAAGTTTCACTTACATCCTGACCTGTTAGTACCTGGTAGGAAAGTTCTGATGGTTTTCTGAGAGGTCCAAGGTTGAGTCCAAATATGTTTGATATCTAACTCTGGTGCAAAAAGTATTGAGGCAACCGTGTTGATTATTTGAAACATTTTTTTGTGAAGTGGCTGAAAGCACTTTATTGTGATAAATGAGTTGATTTGCTGGGCTTTTTGAGTAATGTAATAACTGGTAGAAAATGGCGTAAGTTGCTTTTTTCAGCCATCTTCTTCAACTTGAGTTTTAAAGGTTTTGATATGGTTCTCTCATTCTCTGGAAATGAAACTTGTCATGCACACATCAATCTTTTTTTGTGTGATAAATGCTATATGTTTTGCTGCTTGCTCTCTTTCAGTGCATTATGGCCTTTCAGTACTCTTGGGTGGCCAGATTTGTTGGCAGAGGATTTTAAAAGGTTTTATCCGACAACAATGCTTGAAACTGGGTATGAGCCGCTTTGTTTAACTCCTATTGCTTAGATGAGGTGCCCTATTCTTTTCCATAAGAGTGTGCTTCTATTATTATTCAATAACAAATTAGAGGGCATTATAGCATACTTGGTCTTAAGAAATTCCATTTGATCTACTTTTCTATGTTTTAACTGTTGGCCTTAACACTTTTTCTCTTTGGACAGCCATGATATATTGTTCTTTTGGGTTGCAAGAATGGTCATGATGGGAATCGAATTCACAGGAACTGTTCCATTTTCATATGTATATCTTCATGGTCTAATCCGTGATTCACAAGTAAGTAGAGTGTCTGAATCAGGCTACAACTTAGGTGCCCATTTTAAAGTACAAAAATTTTTCTTGAGTTGTGTTCCCCTTCATCTGCATCTATACTTTTGTCATTAGAGTTCCTTTTCGAAATAACATGACACTAGTTCCATTGCTCCCAAGACTCAAGAAAATATATGCCTAACATGTAAGTTGTTTCAGGGGCGTAAAATGTCTAAAACTCTTGGCAATGTTATTGATCCACTTGATACTATCAAGGTGTTTGGCACTGATGCCTTGCGATTCACTCTTGCTTTGGGAACTTCTGGTCAGGTTTGTCTTGTACTACAGGCAACCGTTCGAATGTCCATGGTTCGAGCTTATGATAGTATGTCTAATTAGTCAATTTCCTTGAATAATCTCTAGGATCTTAATTTATCTACTGAAAGGCTAACAGCGAACAAGGCCTTCACAAACAAATTATGGAATGCTGGCAAGTTTGTGCTGCAGGTTCTGCCTAATCGGTATAATGTTTCTAGTTGGCAGAATATAGAGGCTTGTAAGGTTTGTTCCTCTTTTCTCAGATTAGTGGGATAGTATTAGACCACCTGTCTGTCCTTGTCTTCATACAACAGTATGCATTTACAACCATATCATTTTTAGCATAAATAAGAAGGAGCAAGCACATATATATTATAACCCATGGTATCTCTGTATATCAGCTGAATGGGAAGTTTTGTGTGATTATTGATATATCCATGTGGTGAATTACTTGGATTTTGGTTAAAGATAGAATTATATTCATCTGTGTTACCTAGCCTTACATGAAGGGAAATTGAGTTGTAATCTTTTAAGTGAATAGGTTCTGGTCGCAATCCTTAGATTAACATAATTTTGATTTGCTTATTGGTTGATGGTTTTTATGATACTGAAAAAAATATGCGTTGGATATATTCTCTAATGTCATAACCAATTTCTTCTTCATTTATTGTCTTAGTTGATTTCTCAATGCATTCTGGTTCTGAATAATTGTTCTTTTTCTTTTGATTTTTTTTTTTGTTTTGGGTTAGCTTACAGAATTTAAAAATAGTCTTTGACCAATCATTTGATAATTATTACCTTATACAAGTGCTGTTTGATTTTCCTTTTTTTAATGTTGGCATAGTGTATAAATGTTAAGGGTTAAATATTTTAGAATTAAAGGCAAATTGATATGATATATATACCAGTTATAATATTATTTAATTCATATTATACAATTAATATAAAATGAAATAGTTTATGTAGTATTTAAATTTATTATAATTTTTTAAAAATTTAAAATTAAGGCTAAATTGTCATATTGTATAAATGTTGAGGGTTAAATATTTTAGAATTAAAAGCAAATTTACATGATATATATACCAATTAGAAAAGCTATGTCATCGGGTGAATAAAATATATAATCTCAAACAGTTGGATGACTAAATTGTAATTTTTCATAGTTTAAAGATTAAAACGGAAATTCACATTTAGTTCAGTGTCTCATGGACCACAGTGTAGTTTAATAGCACTATAATCAAATATTCAACACCCTATTTGGTTAACAATGGAAGTTTAATAAAATCCAGGGTTTTTAGCTGCTTCCATGCTCTTTTCTTCTTCATATCTGGAAAATATTGCTATCTAATTCAGAAGTACTTCTGGGTAAGTCTTTTTTTCTCAATTTTCTACCTTAACTATTGATTAAATCATTCATCTTACATTCTTTTCCTATTTAGATACATACATGTATTTTAATGAATTTGGGGCTCCCTGGTATTCTAGGTGATAGTTTATTCTTAAGAGAACTTTGGATATGTGGTAAATATTTTCGTTTTAGGGAGTAAATTCTGGTACAGAAATTCCATATTAGTCCAACATCATCTATGTATTCAATTGGATGTGTTTTCCGTCTTTTAAGGATTCAGAAAGTGATTTGTTTGTAATTTATGCTTTTGGTTGGTTTAAAATAGTTTTAACTATTTTGGAGTAGCATACGGATATTGAGTTGCCAGGTATCAAATTGTACACTGTGCTTGTCACAAGTTTTCAGTGAGAACTCTTCATTAGTATCTAAGCTGTGACTTAAAATTTGCCATAGGATGGATGATCTCTTTGCAGTCGGCAGATGTAAAGATTAAATAATAAAATGACAACTTCAATTAATTAAAAAAATAACAAATTAATAATTCAAAACTGATTAAGCCCAATGAAGAAGTAACTTGGGTTGGATTTCTATGCTTCCTTGAACTGTGTCAGTCTCCTTTACTTTTGTATTTTGTTTTTGTTCTTATATAGTTTCTCTTGAATTTTTGAATGGATTAATTAGATAGGTGAACTGCTCAGCTGCTTCTTCATTAAATGAGTGTATTAAATAGTATTATGTTACCGTTGCGGAAGATTTCAAGAATCTTTATTTTTTGGGCATTGACTGCCCCGCTGCCCGTTTTCTTTAGCCTTTTCACATACCACTTCCTTCCCAAATTTTAAATACTAAAATCATGCTTCATTCCATACATTCCTTCTTTCTTTTTTGTTTTCATTATTCTCTCTTCCTCCCTTCTCGTACTTCGCGGATTTTCTTTTGGTCTCATTTCAATTTTTTCCTGTCATTCTTTTATAGCTTTGTGTATCCACGGGCAAAACACACACACAAACAATCAACAGTAGGAAGATAGTTTACGTGAGAGGGAGAAACCCATAAGTTTTTCTCTGCCGGTTCTGTTTGTTGTGATGTTGAAATTCCCTGCTTCATGGGAGAGTCATTTCAGGTATGAATATTTACGTTAACTGTGTATTTGCCTTTTCTTGTATATTTTTTAATTTCAGATCTATGCTTTTTTTTTTCTCTGTTGATTTTTTGTTTTCATCTTTAGAATAAGTTTGTCTCTACCTTTTTATCTCTATTTTAATTCTCAGATCAATGCTTCTTTTCTTGTTTTTCAGTCTGGTTTTGTTCGACTTTTTCTGTTTAGTTCCTGTGGTTTGTGATAATGGGCATGTTTTCATAGCTTATTGTCTCCTCATTTTCCTTTTTTTCTAACATTTCTTCCCCTTTTATTCTCTCCTTTATTATGTTTGTCTCATTTCAAATTTTACCTCTTATATTTTTTAGCTTTTTTGTAGCCGACGCCCGAAAGAATTCAAAGACACACTATACTGTGATTTTCTCTGCCGTTTCTGTTTTTGGGATTTTCGGATTCCCTTGCTTCATCAGGTATGAATCTTTGCTTCAACATTGTCTTTTAAGTTTCTCTTTTAATTTAAGAACTATGCTATTGTACTGGTATTTCTTGGTTTATTTTATGGGTTTTGGTTTTCAGGTTTAGAAATCAGCAGTAAAAAAAGTCTGTCAATTACTTAAATGTAAAGCAAAAAATCTGAAATTGTACTAGGAATTTTCTCTTTTCGTTTTTTTCATAAATATTACAATAAATGAAACTAACCAGTCGGCAGTAAATGACCAGCTTATTCCCATATTCTGTCCTATTTTTCCTATATTTATAATGTTCCTTTCTCCCTTTTTAGCTACTTTTTTTTCCTTCTTTACAAATATTTTCCTTCTCTCTTGTTTTTTCTTCTCTCAGCCTCTTTTCCTGTGTTTCTTCAATCTATAGCTCTCCCGTTCATTCTTCCTCTCTCTCTCTCTCTCAATATCCTTTCAATTTTTTCCTTAAAATTTTTTAGCTTCGGGTAACCAAATTCTGTTTTTTGTTTTTTGCTGTTTCTTTTCATTTCTTTTTGTAATTTTTGAAACCCCCTACATCATCGGAGATTGATTTCAGGTATGAATATAATTAAACTATCTCTTTCCTCATTATCTCTGTTTTTAGTTGCAGATAAATGCTTATTTTTACTAATATTTTCATTGTGTTTTTTTAGGGATTTCGTTTTTTTAACAATAATAGTTTTTTACCAATGTCTAGGTTTTATTATCTATTAAATATATATAAAACTAATTGACCCGACTCCTCTAAATATTTTATCTTTCCGGTAAAAATAAAATAAAATATTATAATATTGTTATGCTAAAAAGGAAAAGAAAATGATGGAATTCATGAATCAGTGGAGGGAAATTTGTTTTAAACTTGATGTTAGTCTTCGGTTTTTTAGATAATTACTGATCCACCTGTGAGTTGACAAATTCTTTTCATCCTTCATTTTCCCGGAAGCCAAACAGTGTACTTAATTGTTCTCTTACTGAAATGTTGAAAAAGTTCATGTCTTTTAGTTGATCCCTTGATAGAAGCTTCGAATTGTCTTGTTTCACTGCTTTCATTTGATTTTTGAAGAAATTAAGGGTTCATCATTTTTAGCACTCTTGTTAGACAAGGTTTAAAGTTCCTATTCTCTTTGATTTCCCCTTACCTTTTCCTAACGTTTTATTTTCCTTCTAAAACAGTAGTAATGTTTTAATTACCATAAATGTTACCGTTGCCATCAATCTAATTTTATTTGGACTTCATGCTTTGGATTATTCTGTTTTGTTGTAATGAATCTTCTATCCGGTACAGATTTTTAACTGTCCTGCTGTAGTTAATTTTCTGTCCTATTCCTCTACGGATTTATCCGTCATATTCCGAGACTATTCCTTCTCAGATTAAGTGTTTTAGTGGCCGGTTCAGATTTTTTTCTTCTCCGGACCAGGCTACCTGTCATACTTATTCCTCTCAGGGATATCCTATTCCACTGATATTCCGGCTTTGTGGTATCCCATTCAGGTGTATCCCGGATTGGGTGTATTCCATTTTCGGAATATCCCGGTTCGGCTTTTTATTTTTTTGATTATCATTCTCTGGATTTTTTCGGTTCTGTATATTTGAAGTAGTGTTTTCTTTTTCCCTCAAAAAATATAATGCATTCAAATATGGAGGATTTTCTATTTCTCATAGTGCCTGAATTTAAAAAAAGAAGTGTAAAAAAAATAACAGATACATGACCAAATAATAAGAAAACATTTCTTTTAATTATTGTTTTTTCAATAAAGTTTACAATAATGAAAAGTTCTTCATGTACTTTATATTAACTGATAAATCAGGACCGATTCTATTTAACATTTATAAAAATATTATTGGAAGTATTTTAATTAATTGTTTTGCAGCAATTTACGTAATGCATATATAATTATTTCAATAATTTTCTATTGTTAATAGAAATAGGAAGTAATAATTTCTTAGGGGATAAGAAGACGCCAGTTAGAATATATTGTGTACATATTCAACTTTCTACTTTACTCTGTTGGAGGGATAGCCGAGGCGAGGAATATCCCTAGATAAATTAAGCTCTTCAGGGGATATCCCCTTCATATCCTGTTTCGGTTCAGTGTTTTTGCAGTCCGGTTCAGTTGTTTTAGTGGCCGGTTCAGATTTTTTGTATGTATGGACCGGACAACTGTGGCTATTATTCCAAGGAGGGATATCCTATTCTTAGGTTATACCGGTCTGGGATATCTTATTCCAGGGAATCTGGTTTGGGGTTATCCCATTCTAAGGATATCCCGAGGTTGGTTTAGGTTTTTTTTTTAAAGAAAAGTATTAGGCTATTATTAAAATGCAAAAACATATGAAACCAAGCGGAGTAAAATAAAGACCCAAAAACGATAAAGGCCCAAAGGAAATCAAAGGCCTGGAAAAACTGAAACAAAAAAGAAAAGAAAAGAATAAAAAAAAAAGATATGAATCTAAAAAAGTGACAGACACATGAAAAAATAATGAATGAAGAGAGAAAATGACACTTTCTTTTATTGGTTTTTTCATAAAGATTACAAATGAAAATATTTTCAGGTTTCGTTCGCCTTTATTGTTTTCTCTTTTCCCGTTTTCAAACTTTCTTTCCTGTTTTCTCTCTTTAGAAAATAAATAAGAATCAATTTAAGAAAATGTAAATATTAAAGATTAAATTTATTATTTGATATATTTTAATAATTAATTATATTTTTTAACCATTCTAAATGATAAATTAGGTTTTATCCAATTTAATATGTATCATAATATTTTTTAACTATTTTTTGTTTTGAATTTGAGATTTTATGCATGTTTGTTTGGAAGAAAAAAGGAACAAATAGATGTGTGGTCTGTTGGTGCAGAGGAAAGGGATAAGTGGGCCATGCTTGTAGAATTCAATGAAGAGATCTTGTTATTTATTCGCAAGAAAGTTTTATCCAAAAACCTTGCACAGATTGATGATTCATTTTTCTAATTATACCACGATATAGCCATCCATATACAGGAAGGGAGTCTTGTCTTTTCTATTTTGTTTGTTTATTGTTTTTGGTTTGGCTAATATTTCATTTTGTTACTACTGTATTGTATTTCTATTGTTGAATCAAATGTCTACATTTTATAGTTATAGCTGCTAATATAAAATTGAATTTAAGCTATGTTATGATATGAGCCTAATGAATAATGTGTTGTAATTGAATTTTGTATTCCATCAATTTGACTAAAATGGATGAATTTTGAAAATTCCTAATAGTTTAATTAGGATATATGAATCTATTAATTATTTATCTGAAATTATTTACCTGAAACAAATGAATACATAGATTCTAAAAATAATTTAGTAACATTTATGTAAAGAATTCTAAGTGATAAGTCAACATAAACTAAGAAAAAAAATTTAGAAAATTGAAATGATGAGTCATAATTTCGCAATAAATTTTCAATCAATAATACAATCTAAAATCGAAATTGAAACTTAAAACCAAAACCGAAACTCAAATAAAAACCCAAATTGAAATCTAATCCCACACTTAAAGTACAACACTTAATAAACCCATTTATTAGCCATTTCTCTCTCTCTCTCTCTCTCTCTTTCTCGGTCTCCCTGTTTTGTTTTCTTTTTCTTCCTCATTTCTTCTGCTTTCATAATAAATCCTCAAATATTCTCTTCAATCCAAATCTCCTCCCATTTCTTTACCGATTCTCTCTCTCGGTCTCTTTTGAAATTTTTTCCTCTCATTTTTTTTAGCTTTGGGTAACCGAAGGCCAAAACACAGACGCTACACTCTGTTTTTTTGTGGTATTTGAAATCCCCTGCTTCATCGGAGACTGATTTTGAGGTATGAATCTTGAACTTTGTCTTTTTCTGTCTTTGCCTTTTCATTTCTGTTTTGGTTTCAGATCAATGTTTTTTTTACTTAAATTTCAGTGGGTTTATTTCTCTGCCGTTTCTTTGTTGCGATTTTTGTAACCCCTGCTTCATCGGAGGCTGATTTCAGGTATGAATCCTTGCTTCAACATTGTCTTCGGTTTTCTCTGTTTTAATTTAAGATTTATGCTTTTTTACTTGTGTTTTTTTGTTTTTACTATGTGTTTGAAATTTATTGAAGTGGTCTGTGAGTTACTTTGTGGTTGTTTTATGCTATATCAGTAGGATTTAATTATTGTTTTTTCAATAAAGTTTTCAATCACCGAAACGTTCTTTATATTAACTCCTTTGTATTAAATGATAAACCAGGTCGGATCCAATTTAATATTTATAAGACTATTTTTAGAAATATTTTAATTAATTGTTTTGTAGAAATTTAAATAATGCATATATAATCATTTCAATAGTTTTGCATTTTTTTATAGAAATGCGAAGTACCCACTAAACGATCAAAACCGGCATATAGGATTCCAGACTGGGACATTCTGTTTCTTAGTTTTCTCAAAAAATCTGTACTTTAGTTTTAAAAAATAATAATAATCTAATTGGGATGCTTGATAATATAGATAGTAATTGAAGAATTGGAGATTTTCAACCGATTTGCTAATTGCAAAGGTTTTTTTCGATTTGGGTTTCATGATCATATACGGTGGAGATTGTGAAGATTCTTGTATGCATATATGTTTTCTTTTTCATACTGCTAGGTGCTTGCATTCATTAGTAAGGATTGGGTATATTTCCTTTAAAATAGTTGGGATTGTTCGTGTTCTGTTGGGTATGATTTGCAAATGGATTTTGATTGGAAGTTTTAGGTAAACCCATGGTATCTCTATATATCAGCTAAATGGGAAGTTTTGTGTGATTATTGATATATCCATGTGGGGAGACACTCGGATTTTGGTTAAAGATAGAATTATATTCATCTGTGTTACCTAGCCTTACATGAAGGGAAATTGAGTTGTAATCTTTTAAGTGAATAGGTTCTAGTCGCAACCCTTAGATTAACATAATTCTGATTTGCTTATTGGTTGATGGTTATTATGAGACTGAAAAAAATATGCATTGGATATATTCTCTAATGATGTCATAACCAATTTCTTCTTCATTTATTGTCTTAGTTGATTTCTCAATGCATTCTGGTTCGGAACAATTGTTCTTTTTCTTTTGATTTTTTTTGTTTTGGGTTTAGGGTTTATATTTATAGAGTGAATGATGAAATAAAGAAGAGTCGATTGTTTGTTTTGAGTTCTCACTTAACCCGTTTGCCTCCGGCATCTTCCCTCATGGCTTCGGAGAAAGAAGCTGCCCTTGCTGCTGCTCCCTCCGATTCTCCTACAATGTCAGCCCAGCCCTATGTTTCTCCTTCTCCTTCTATTCATCAATTTCTTCTTTTAGAAAAAAAAAATTCTTTTTTTAGAATAATTCTTGACAGTAAATGTTCCTTCCCTTTTCACTTCGATGTGAATTACCGGGATCATTCCTTCTCATTTACTTTTTTTTTTCCAGATTTGACAAAATCATCAACAGGGAAATCCCAGCTACCGTGGTGTATGAAGATGATAAGGTGCTGATCTTTTTTCTTTTTACTTCTGATTTTAAATTCCGCGCATTCTGTCACTGCTTATTTGTACGCTGGAAAGATCTTTTAGAAATCAGGCCTTTTTTTTTCCTTCTTGAACTATGGCTTGATTCTTGCAACAGGTGATGCTTTTTTTATATATATTTTTTCTATTTGTTTCTTAAAACAAATTTCCCTCGACCAAATTCTGGTCGTGACCTGGAACTTGGTCTGGCTTTTAACAATTCAAAAGGCACTACTTTTGGCCTTTTCCATTTTTATCTTAAAATGGATAGAAATGCAAACACCTCCTGCCCTTATAAGTTGGAGAAGATACGTCGTCCTTGTGCATTTTGACAAGTAGCCCGCTATTGGCCTAAAGTACTGCATGGAGACTTGTGGGGTGGCACATTCTAAGTTAGAATGAGAGAGTAGAGGTTCTTTTGTTTGTCTTAAGAGCTGTCTATATAAAGGGATGTGTTTTTTATTGTTGTTTAATTTATTTTCACTAGCGGTCTTGCTAAGGGTAATAGATGAGAATTTGTTGGAATTTTGAGGGATGCTGATTGTATTTAAGAGGATGGATTCTAAGGAATGAACGTGGAAGTGGCCATATGCCTTGAAATTATTGGGTTCATTAATTGGAGCAGTCAGCTGGTCAAATTTTTTCAGGGAAATGAGATAGCCAATGTATTAGGTAAGGTTGGCATTTGAAGGGAAGTATTTTCTTGGCTTGATGGTGAGATTTGTTCTGTTTTATTGAGTTCTCTGTGCGATCATTGGTATTTCCATGTCCTGGCGCTGTCTGTTCTTACTTGGTGTTCGAGTTTTGGTTGACTTGTGCTACTGCTTCAATTCTACATATTGGTTCTGAAATGTCTTTGTCCTTTGTTTGCTTTTGTGAGTGTTGTCAGTTATTAGTGAAAGTTGTCTTAACAAAAAAAGAAGATAGCAGGGTTTTTCATGTTCATGTAAGAGTTAGAAAGAATGCAATTGGCTTCAGAATTGTTAATGGAAAGAGGTTAGCACTTCCAAGAGAAGTTAAGTGGACCACGTTTAAAATTTTAGATAATTTTGATGATGAAAACTGGTGAAGGCCACTCATTGATAGATTAGAGTTTAAGTAGCTTTCAGGAATGGTAGCTGAAACTTTGGAACATCAATACCGAATTGAACAAATGAAAATGTTGTTGGCATTAGCAAAATCAGGAATATGTCCGTAGATGCACAACTAAAATTAGACCTAATGTATAAAGCTTGATTAGGTGAGTTGAATCAGGTAGAGATTGTATGTAATAAAGCTTGATTAGGTGGTTTGAATCAGGTAAAGATATTGAATGTAACTTTATTGAAGCTGTCGAGGGTGTATGGATTAGCAGCTAGGGGGTTGTTTGGTATGATGTTTTGAAGTTGATGTATGTGATGTTTGCTGTTTATTGCTGCCTTAATGAAGAATCCTTATTATTTTATTTCTTTCGTAACAAAGAAATATCAGTACTCACTGTTGCACTGAAAAATTTTTTAATTAGCTTTGAATTTTGCTTCCATTGGCCGAAAACTTTAAAGCTATCACTTCTGGTAAAGATTTTACAATAATCCTTTTTATTTTTTTAGCCAAACTTATGTAGCAACTGCTCGTGGGCCTACTTCATTGGTGACTGATTTCAGGTATGAATCATCACTTCTACTTTGTCTGTCTTTTCATTTTGTTTTAGTTTCAGATCTATTCTTTATTACTTATATTTCAGTGGGTTTTATGATTTTTTGTTTTCTTCTTTATGAATCCTTTTTCTTTGCTTGCTCATCTCTGTTTTTTTGTTGAAGATATATTTATTCATCACTCGAAACAAAGCAAAATGGAAAGTAGGAGGGTTTTGAGGAGAGTGAAAAATGGTTGGTCCTACTTCATCGGATATTAATATCAGGTATGAATATATACTTGAACTTTGTATCTCTGTTTTTAGTTTTAGATATATGCTTCTTTTCACTAATATTCTCTTTGGGTAATTGTCAGGGTTTTTGGTTTTCAGATTCAAAGAACCACTGTTTCGTTCCGTTGAAATTATGGATCTCTGCGGTATTTTTTGTTTGTTTATCATGTTTTTTGTTTTTGAATTTTCTGTTTTTCAGCAGAAGATTGTTGGGGCTGGGGTTGTTGGGCTTAGCTTGAATACAGTACAGATTTTTTTAAGTGTGCTGATCATTTGATTTTAATTCTTATTCCGTTGGTCGAATATCTCGATCCAATTCTACGCAGTATAAGCTATTCAGTGGATAGACCCTTCATATCCCGTCCCGGTTCAGAATTTTTGCAGTCCGGTTCAGGTGTTTTAGTGTCCGGTTCAAATTTTTTGTATGTATGAACCGGATTACTTGTCGCTCTTATTCCACGTAGGGATATCCTATTCTTATGTTATGCCGGTGTGGGATATCCCATTTCAGGAATATCCGGTTCGGGGATATCCCATTCAAAGGATATCCCGGGGTCGGTTAAGGGTTTTTTTTTTTAAGAAATGTACTAGGCTATTATTAAAATGCAAAAACACATTAAACCAACCGGACAAAAATAAAGACCCAAAAACGATACAAGCCCAAAGGAAATCAAAGGCCTGCAAAAATACCTATCCCATTTATTGTCGTTTATCCCTGTCTTCAATCACATACCCTTATTTATTATCTCCCTGTCTTCCATCTATCCCTTACCCCCATATATTAGCCGTTTATCTCTCCCTCTCCGTCTGCTTGCCATTTTGTTTTCTTTTTCTCCCTTCCTCCCTTTATTCTCCTTTCAGAACAGACTCTCATCTCAATTTTCTCCTCTTTTTTTTTTCTTGGTTTGGGAGACCAAATCTCAAAAAAACACACCCTACAGTAGCAAGTTAGTTTCCGTGAGAGCGGACCCAAAGTTTTGTCTGTCGTTTCAGTATATTTTGTGATTTTTGCAATCCCTTTCTTCATCTTAGACTGATTTTGAGGTATGATTCACATGAACTGTCATTTTTTTTGTCATTGCCTTTTCATTTCTATTTTGTAGTTTCAGATGGATGCTTTTTTTAATTCTATTTCAGTGTGCTTATTTTATGCTATTTCCTTTTCAAGTGTAGAACCCACTGTTTCGTTCTACTTCCGTGGGAATGGGAAACCCGAAGTCTGGCGTTCCTTTTTTTTCATTTATTTATTATAATTTTCGTAACCACTGCTTCATCATTGATTTCAGCTTTGAATCTTAAATTCAACAATTGTCTTCATTTTTCATCTCTGCTTTGTTGTCTGGT
>NC_053442.1:66611633-66684206 GCF_007990345.1 Gossypium hirsutum | reverse complement strand
GGGTCTGTCTTCAAATCCTAATAGTTTTATGTGTTTTTGCATTTTAATAATAGCCCAGTACAGTACTTTACTTCATAAAAGAAACCCTAAACCAATGCCGAGATATCCTTGGAATGGGATATACGCTAAGCGGGATATCCCTGCTAGGGATATACCGGAACCGGGATATCCCGGGAATAGGATATCCCCACCTGGAATAAGCGTGACAGGTAGCCCGGTCCGGACTCATCAAAATTCTAAACCGGACGCTAAAATAACTGAATCGGGCAGTGAAAATTCAGAACCGGGGCAGGATATCCGCGGAATATCCCGAAAGAGTTTATACCGGACAGGGATATTCCCGGAATAGCTTATACAGGGAGGGATATCCCCCGATTTTCGTCGAGAGGAAAAAGGAAAATCAAATACAACAGGACAACTAAAAATCTGTACCGAATTCAAGCTACACCCAATAACCCCCAGCCCCAACAATATTCTGCCGAGCAAGAAATAAAAAGAACTCACTGAAAATAAATGCAGAAGGGCAAAGACAAAATCAGCTTTATAATATATTATATTTATCTGAGTGTGTTCCATACTATATATTTAAAATAAATAGGTAAACCCGAAACAATTGTTGGCTTTGTTTAAAGCCCTCCATTCATTATTTTGACGGATTATTAACTTGAAAGTTTCAACAGCTTGTTTATTCGAGGTGATTTCTCCAAAACTCCTGAAAAGGTATTTTTCCTGAACTCGAATAATCCTAAACTGGCCTATCACATGCCGGACGCTGTAACATCATCAAAACTGAGTGGGACAAGGTAAATAGAAAACTCTTTACCCTTTTTAAGCAATGAAGCAGGAGTATCCCTGGAGTCCGATGCATTGTCAAGAACATAAGATCTAGCAATCCCAAGAAAGATACAGTCTGAGGATTATGGGGAGAACCTACAAAGGTGAGAAAATTTTAATGATTAAAATTTTAATGATCAAGAACATAAGATCTAGCAATCCCAACAATACTCTGCTGAGCAAGAAATAAAAAGATGTGACAAAAACTCACTGAAAATCAGCTTCATAATATATTATATTTATCTGAGTGTGTTCTGTATTATATATTTAAAATAAATAGGTAAACCCGAAAAAACTGTTGGCTTTGTTTAAAGCCCTCCATTCATTAGTTTAACGGATTATTGACTTGAAAGCTTCAAAAGCTTGGTTATTCGAGGTGATTTCTCCAAAACTCCTGAAAAGGTCTTTTCCTGAACTAGAATAATCCTAAACTGGCCTATCACATACCGGACGCTGTAATATCATCAAAACTGAGTGGGACAAGGTAAATAGAAAACTCTTTACCCTTTTGAGGCAATGAAACAGGAGTATCCCTGGAGTCCAATGCATTATCAAGAACATAAGGAAGATCTAGCAATTCCAAGAAAGATACAGTCTGAGGATTATGGGGAGAAACTGCACAAGGTGAGAAAATTTTAATAATTAAAAAGGAAATCGAGCAAAATCAAATTGCAAAACTCAGGACTATTCTAGTAGCAAATCTAAATAAAAAAGAATGCAGTGTTTTGTAACGACTGTGACAGTAAGTGGCATAAATATGCAAACATATATGGTGAGTTTCTTAAATCCAAAAGATAGAACCATTAATGGAGATACTTTTTGCACCTCAAAGAAGGAAAAGCATCAAAATATCACCATATTATTTACCAGAAAAAGTAGCGTTTGAAACTGAATCAGAGGGTTTGTGAGGTGGAGCTGTTTGAGAAAATTCACAAGGTTTGGCTTTTCTGTCCCATTGACGACAATCTTGCATGTCGAGCTGTGTTCTCCTACATATTAGAATAGCAGTTGTCGGCTCACTAGTTCTTGTAGAATAATAGTACTTGCAACAATAGAAAATTGAACATTTTCAAATAAAACATTAGTCCACCCCACCCAAAAGAGAGAGCGAGACGAGTGGCATGGTCAAAACAAAAATGTCATATATACACACCCGAAGTCTCCACGTTGGAAGGTCAGAGGAAAGACATTTCAATTTCCGTGTTATTGCCAGCCATTCTTCATCGTACTGAACCTCATAAGGTCCTGGATCAGATCCAATATCAACAATCTAAAAGATCAGAGAAAGCCAGAATTCATTTATTAGCTTCCAGCAAAGACCAAAAGAAAGAGCCTAAATGAAATGGTCAGAGCGTATGATAGATACCTGCAAGAACTTGCGCCCTGAAAGGCAATTATCGAGTGCAAGAAATTTTGTCACTCAACCACCCTCTTCATGTTCAACAAGAGTGGTGAATTTGCAGTGCAAGTGAGCTGAAAACCAATACGATGGTTTGAGTTTTTCGAGCAGCTGAGCAGCAGGCTTGCTTCCAAGGGTTCCTTGCTGGATCTAGGAGATATGTTTCAACTAACAAGCAACCAGGAATGGTCAACAAGAAAACTGAACACGCTTGATATGAAGATTTTCAATCTGTCACATATATGCATTTCCAACAATCGAATAAAATTACCTCATCTTTGAAATGTTTTTTGTAGCGAACAAGTTGTTGCCAGTTCCAATTACCACTGATGCCGAGCGGCCGATCGTGTGAAAGGAAAATATCAATCGATTCCTCTAGGTGCATGAGCTTGTGAACATCATACTCCCGGACATGATATCCTTATAGTATTGTGCATATCAATCGGTTTCTGTCAATTTGCCAGTTCCCATAGTATTGTCATTATAAGGTGATAGTGTCCTGCTCAAGGAAAAGCTAATTCATTTCAGTTACAAAGCTTCGACTTTCCACCCTAAATAAGAATCAATATAACATATTTGACACTCGCTTGCAGTAAATAAACAATCACCATTAAAAGAACTCCAGAATAAACACAAAATAGACAAGTAAAAGAAATAGATTGTAAGACAATAGCTAAAATAGTGAATACAGGGAAACACAAAATTCAAAAATAAAGAACATATACTAAAAGATAAACAAACAAAAAGAACGACGAAACCGAGTAAAATAGACTTGAAACACAAAATGAAGCAGTGAATTGTAAAGCAAAAAACTAAAATACTAAAAAAATATCCTACTGAAAAACGAGTAAAAAAAGCATAGATTTGAAGCTAAAATAGAAATGACAAGGAAAAAGAAAATTTTGAACTTAAAATTCATACCTGAATATCAGTCTTCGATGAGGTAGGGGATTTCAATATCAATAAAAACAGAAACGACAGAGAATAACTTTGGGTCTCTTCCTCCCACGAAAACTCTCTTTCTGTTTTCGCTTGCATGGGTGTTTTTTTGGCATGTGGTTACCCAAATCTAAAAAAGAATGACAAGAAAAAATAGAAAAGAGACCGAGAGAGATAATGAGATAATCAGCTGGGGGAGCTATGGAATGAAGAGGATAAAGGGGAAAGAAACGTTAGAAAGGAAGGCAAAACAGGAGAGAATAAAAGGGGAATGAAACCTAGAAAAAATAGTCCTTTCCAAGAGTCAAAATTAAATTCGTTGTTGGTGTTTCTGCTTGTTGGATTGAGCTTTATTTCTTGGGGCCCATTTTGTTTGATGGGTCTTTCAAGCCTCATATGACCGTTGGTCTTTCCGTTTCACTTCACTGTTCTTAACGTAACATGTGGAGTGTAACTACAACCCATGTTATACTTCTGAGGAAGAAATGACACATCTATTTTATCTAGCACACCCTTAATCACATATTTACCATAATGTTAATTTAAAAAACATTGCAATAATAATCATCCATCCTACCTGTGAACCTCCTTGAGCCACTTGTCTATACAAGTTCTGCGGAATTCATGGTTACAAGCAAATATCCGCATGCTATCTCCCTATTCATAATCCAAAAGGCATAGGTAACATCTGTTAATTGAATATAAAAGAAAAGAAAAAAAAAAGATTCAAAACATGCCTGATTGCAGACTAATGCCATATGAAGTAACTGAAAAAGAAAGTATATCGAAGGTTAGGGCCCTTTGAAATCATATACGGCCCCCCTCCCACCCTTCATATGCCTATATAGGAAGACAATACCTAAGTCTGATTAAAATTCAAAATTTTCTACTCAATTTCCCTGTTCCTATCACTCTAGCGCCCCCAATTTCCTATATTACCATTGGATTCAAGAGCAATAAAATCATTAACCTCTACCTAATTTAGAAGGTCAGAAAAAGGAGGCCTTGATACTCAAGGATAAGAAGTCTGTATAATACATATCGTGTGAATATTAGAGGTGATAACGGTTCAGTTCGGTTTTGGAAAAAAAAATGCAATTATTTAGCAATAATCTGGCCTTTTTAACAGTTCAGTGCACAGGTCTTTTAAATTTTAAAATACTTTTTTTATATAGTGTTTTTCAATAATTTAGGCATAAAATACTAATTTTATACTACCAAAAAATAAGAAACTGAGTATAAATTAAATAAAAAATAGGTTTTGGTTTGTTTGAATAATTGTGGTTTTAAGCTTCTTAAGCAAAAACCAAATTTGTTTAACTATAACCCGAACCAAATTTTACAGTTGGAGTCACTTTCCAGTTTTCTTGGGTTCTTTTTGCTCATTCATATTAATGCTTTTATTCTATATACTTCAAGTAATAATTTCACATATTAAAGTCAAACTGAAGCCCTCAAGACAAGAGAATTGCATATAGAACTCATCTCAACCAATATTGTGGGTAAAAAACAGGATAATTAAATTATTTTTCCTCTAATAAGTCATTAAGAAATCATGCCATCAAACTTAAATTTCATATTTTACATAGAATAAGGCTCGTAATCCGCACAAGGGATTACCGATGAGGTCAGCCAAAGATAGACCTACTGCACCTAATCACCTAAACCTTTTCAAGCAAGCTCATTAAGAGTGTTAGACGCCAAACCTTCATGAGCCTACTGCTGACTATAACTTGGAAGCATGCCTTAAAACTTAGCATCCAAAAATGATCTAGATTCCAATTCCTACATGATAGTAAACTAACAATCATTCTTCTTAGCGCACTTAATTCGCTGATTGGATACTTATTTTAACCCATTCAGCTTTAAATTCTCCAACAAAGAAAAAAGTTTAGTTACCTTATTATTTATTTTAGTCTCATATTTTCATTAGCTTAATTATAGCTATGATATGAATCAAACTGTCTCATTATCAATTTGTAGCTCAGAAAGCTTTTAGTTTCTGCTTTGTAGAACTGATTATGTTTTATTTTACCTCATATACAAATTCATAACTTACTCTGAGCTAAAATGCCAACCTCATATTCTTTTGTTGCGGGTCCATTTAAAGTCAAGGCACACACAGTTAAATCTCATCTTCAACTATCCGTCAACAAAAAAAAAAATCAAGTGTGCTTCACATTTCTCAAACAGCAGAGAAAAATAAATACTTACTGTCTAGCCTCATCATTATGAAGTTTGTGTGACTTGTCTCATCATTTGAATTGGAATCTCGATTATTTACACATGTGAAACAAATAATGGCAAAACAGTTAAACACACCACACTCCAAAACAGATAATGGCAAAGATTCAAATGATAGACCCGTAATTCCAAACCAAAAGTTGTGTAAAAACAATAATGGCAAAGATTCAAATGAGAAGAATCTTTAGGAGAAGAGAAACAAATTTTAACTAATGAATCCCAGAAACACTTCCCCGAGGCCCATAATAATTTCATTAACCAACCTTAATAAAAACCACTGAACATATTAGCAAAAAGAAGCATATGTCAACTAAAAACAGAGAGGAATAATATTCTGCTAAGCAGAAATTACAAAAATATTATACAGATATTTTCCTGAGTCTTGAGAGCAATGGAACTAGTGTCATGTTATTTGGAAAATGAACTATAATGACAAAAATATAAATGAAAAGCCGAAATCTAAGAGTGATTTAGGCCCAAAAAAACCAAAACCCAAAATTATTCTATTAAGCAAAAACAAGAAAAGAAAATTATATCAACTAAAAACAGAGAGGAAAATTATTCAGCGGATATTACAAAAAATATTCTGCTAGGCAAAAACAAGAAAAGATTTTCTACACATACAGGACTGAAGACGATTTTCCACACCTTAGGAGCCGAAGCGACAGCACATTTGACGCTCACTAAACCCGAAACCCGCTCTGATTGAACCATTCGTTCTTGGTTTGCATTGCGTTATGAATCTAAAGGAAGAGAAAAATTAGGTATCTATCTCACGAAAGAACACAGGAAACAAACAAAAAGAACAAACAGAATGAGATCCATATATTTCAAACACGGAAAGAAACGGAATGGAACTAATGTCATGTTATTTGGAAAACAAACTATAATGACAAAAATATAAATGATAAGCCGAAATCTAAGCGTGACTCAGGCCCGAAAAAACCTTACCCAAAATTATTCTGCTAAGCAAAAACAAGAAAAGGTTTTCTACACTTACTCCATTGATGGCGATTTTCTACACTTTGGGAGCGGATGCGACGGCGCGTTTAACGCTCACCAAGCCCAAAACTCGATCTGATTGAATCGTTCGTTCTTGGTTTGCATCACAGTATACATAAACAGGAGGAGATCAATAAAACAACCAGAATGAAATCAATAGATTTGAAACACATAAAGAAACAGTGATGTCTAAACCTGAAAACGAATAATCATAAAGTAAACCAACTGAAATAGAAGTAAAAAAACATAGTTCTAAAACTAAAAATAGAAATGAAAAGGCAAAAGACAAAGAGAAATACAGAAATGAAAACGTAAACACAAGTAAAGATTCATACCTGAAATCAGTCTCCGACAAAGCAACCAAAAAGAAACAGACAGACCCACAACAATAGATTTCAAACAAAGACTGAAACAGTGAGTTCTACAATAGAAAGGTTAGGGATTATCCCTAACGAAAGTAGACAATAAAACAACCAAAAAGAAACAGACAGACCGACATTAATAGATTTCAAACACAGAGCGAAAACAGGGGATTTCATTATCACCAAAAAAAAAAAAAGAAAGAAACGGCAGACAAAATCTTTGGGTTTCTCCCTCTCACGAAAAAGAATGAGGGGAAATATTGAAATGAGACAGAGAGAGAGAAAGAGATAATGGGAAGGAAGTGGGATATGAAAAGTCCGAAGAAAACCGTCACTGCCCAAAAAGAACAGACTTTCTAATTCCCCATGTGGCAACGGTAACATTTATGGTAATTAATACCTTAATTAAATTACTAATTTGGGGCGGGGGATTTAAAGACATAGAAGGTAAAGAGACGTTAGGGAAAAGGAGGGGGCAATGGGAGATAATAAATGAGAAATAAATATGAAAAATGCTTTCATTCCCAATTAACAGACAGAGAAGTAAAAGAAACGTTAGAAAAAAAAGGGAAAGGAAAGAAGAGACTTTACTTTGGTCAGACCAAAGACTACAAACCTGAACCAACGACACCCCAAACCCACACAGTTTAACACACCACACTTCAAAACAGATGATGGCAAAGATTCAAATGATCGACCCGTAATTCCAAACCAAAAGTTGTGTAAAAACGATAATGGCAAAGATTCAAATGAGAAGAATCTTTAGGAGAAGAGAAATAAGCAACTTTGAAACAAAGGCACAAATTCTTACCTGGGAGTCGATCTGAGCCAAAACCCAACAAACGAAGCGGTGGAGTTTTATTGCCCGAGATACATCAGGAGGAGAGAGATTGAAATCAAGGTTATTCATAAATCCTAAACCAAAACCTAAGAGATCCCAAGCCCCAAACACTGAAACAAAAGCCCAAAAACACCAGCCCAACCCTAAACCCAAGCCCCAAGCCTCAAACCCCTAGACCCCAAGCTGGGATATCCCTGGCATGGGATATCCCAACCGGATAACTACGGCAGGTAGCCCGGTCCAAACACGTTAAAAATATGAACCGGCATCCAAAACTGCTGAACCGGGCACCAAAAATATTGAACCGAGACAGCATATGATGGGAATAATATTGGAATAGCTTATCCTGGTACGGGATATGACAGGGATATCCCTGATTCAGAATAATAATGAAAATAAATTCAGGGCTTATCAAAGAAACCAATTTTATAATAAGTACGATAAATTTTCTTTCAAATTTATAAAAAAAAAATCTTTTAAAATTTATTCAATAATAATAATAGATAATAAATATAAATTCGTCAAGGAATCCATAAGCAACATACTTAAAAGACGAAAAACACATTCAATTGAATACATAGATGATGTTGGACTAATATGCAATTTATGTACCAAAATTTACTCCCAAAACGAAAATATTTATCACATATCCAAAGTTCTATTAAGAATAAACCATCACCTAGAATACCAGGGAGACCCAAATTCATTAAAATATATGCATGTATCTAAATAGGACAAGAATATAAGATGAATGATTTAATCAATAGTTAAGGTAGAAAATTGAGAAAAAAAGACTTACCCAGAAGTACTACTGAATTAGATAGCAATATTTTCCAGATATGAAGAAGAAAATTGCATGGAAGCAGCTAAAAACCCTCGGTTTTATTAAACTTCCATTGTTAACCAAATAGGATTTTAAATATAAGGCTAGGTAACACAGATGAATATAACTCTATCTTTAACCAAAATCTGAGTATTTCACCACATGGATATATCAATAATCACACAAAACTTCCCATTCAGCTGATATACAGAAATACCATGGGTCTAGCTAAAGCTTCCAATCAAAATCCATTTGCAAATCTTACCCAACAGAACACGAACAATCCCAACTATTTTAAAGAAAATATACCCAATCCTTACTGATGAATGCAACCACCTAGCAGTATGAAAAAGAAAACATATATGCATACACGAATCTTGACAATCTCCATCGTATATGATCATGAAACCCAAATCGACAAAAACCTTTGCAATTAGCAAATCGGTTGAAATCTCCAATTCCTCAATTACTATCAATATTAACAAGCATCCCAATTAGATTATTCTTATTTTTTAAAACTAAAGTACAGATTTTTTGAGAACTAAGAAACAGAATGTCCCAATCTGGAATCCTATATGCCGGTTTTGATCGTTTAGTGGGTACTTCGCATTTCTATAAAGAATGGAACACTATTGAAATAATTATATATGCATTATTTAAATTTCTGCAAAACAATTAAAATATTTCTAAAAATATTCTTATAAATATTAAATTGGATCCGACCTGGTTTACCATTTAATATAAAGGAGTTAACATAAAGATCGTTTCGGTGATTGTAAACTTTATTGAAAAAACAATAATTAAATCCTAATAATATTTGTTCATGTATCTGTCGTTTTTTTTAAACACCTACTTTTTTTTAATTTAGGTCACCTATTTAGAAAATCCTAATAAATAACCAACTGATATAGCATAAAACAACCACAAAGTAACTCGCAGACCACATCAATAAATTTCAAACACATAGCAAAAACAACAAAACACAAGTAAAAAAGCATAAATCTTAAATTAAAACAGAGAAAGCCGAAGACAATGTTGAAGCAAAGATTCATACCTGAAATCAGCCTCCGATGAAGCAGGGGTTACAAAAATCGCAACAAAGAAATGGCAGAGAAATAAACCCACTGAAATATAAGTAAAAAAAAATTGATCTGAAACCAAAACAGAGATGAAAAGGCAAAGACAGACAAAGTTCAAGATTCATACCTCAAAATCAGTCTCCGATGAAGCAGGGGATTTCAAAAACCACAAAAAACAGAGTGTAGCGTGTGTGTGTTTTGGCCTTTGGTTACCCAAAGCTAAAAAATTTAGAGGAAAAAAAATTCAAAAGAGACCGAGAGAGAGAATAGGTAAACAAATGGGAGGAGATTTGGATTGAAGAGATATATTTGAGGATTTGTTATGAAAGCAGAAGAAATGAGGAAGAAAAAGAAAACAAAACAGGGAGACCAAGAGAGAGAGAGAGAGAAACGGCTTGATAACAAATAATTTTTTTGTATGAATGCAGGTAACTTTGCTCAACTATACAAATAAATAGATGGTGGCGAAACAAGCACAGTATTTTTTTCTTACCACCCAACATTCTGGAAGAGGAAGCCTTAGAAGATACCCCTCCGTGTTAAACTGAAAAGGAAAGTTTACCGATTAGGATGATGTCAATCTTCTTAGGAACAGGACATTGTGATGATGTCAAAAGAAAAATCAAGTTACACCCTATGCAATAATAATAGATTTCTTTTTCTTCTGAGAGTAATAACAATAGTTACAAATGCAAGCATAACTCAGATTAATACTGTTGATAGTACAATCAATAAACACAGTGAATACTCCACCTATCCAATAATTAAAAATATATATGTGCCATCGAAACAGTATAAGCTCCTTTGCAACGCCATCGAAAGAAGCTAAACATATGTCACAATAGCAACCAGTAGAAAATAACAAATCAACAAGACAAATGCTTAGAAATACAACGTAACAGACGGTGAACGGAAAAATGGAAGTGAGAAAGAACAAGTGCATCTGCATGTATGTTGCAGTGGGAGGAGAATGCACCATGCATCACAACAAGTAAAAGATGAGCAAGACATGTAGAGGTTCCAATGCCACAACAAAATTGGAAAGGAGACCTAATTTTTATCGCACTTGGCAGCAAGTTGCAAGAAGTATGGCATGTTTAGGTCACCCAATCAGGATATGAAGGGATATCCCCGGAGTAGAATAAGAAAGAAAATTAACCCAGTATTTAATGGCCACATAGGCCCAGAACAAAAAGAACAAAGCAAAATTTTCCAAATCACCTCTGTGTCCATTTGCAAGTTAATGTGATGGTTCTAAACTTGCCACCAGAGATAACAAATACTCCAGAACAGCTGTAACCCTAGCCTCATGAAAGTCTGAATGTAATAACCAAAAGATACTGGAAATCTGATCTGCAAACATCAACAAATACCACTGAGAAAGCACCCAAAAGAACTCGTTACAATAAAAAAAAGATTTACCTTTGCCAAGTTCGATAATTGAATCCAACCAAGTGGATCACCGTAACAATCTAAAATTATTAGAGCCAAAAAGAAATTCACCGTTTATCTGATGAAGCGACGTCAATTCCTTTGTTTTTCAGCAAATCCAAATAAAACGATGGATTCCGGGAAAATGAAACGACGACAAGGCCTCTGCCATATAATAACTAAATAATTACCCTAATTTCAAGTTAATAAATGTTAACAAAACGGTTTTCCAAAAAGAAAATAAAAGGAAAGCGAACCGTGACTGCGATTTTCCTGCCAAAATGGAGGAGAAGAGCTAAGAAAGCACGTAAAACACTTGTAAGGCAAAGGGAGAAGTGACATGACATGACATTTCCTGCCAAAATGTAATAAAGGCCGAGAAGGATGTTAAGGCTGATGTTCGTAGTCACGCCAGTGAGGCAGTGACAGAGAAGCGAAAACCTGATTGGAAAAGTAATGCTTGTACCGTTATTGATGTCTTAATTAAACTTGAAGTACTTACTATTTAACTTTTTGTTTATTTATAATTAAAATGGGTAACTAAATTGTATCTGTTGTGGTTCAGTGGTCCCTGCCCAGAAAGTTGAGCATATGGAGGAGAATTTAGAAGGTAGTGAGTGTCCTGAACCATACTGTGGACCGTCTCCTTGTCAGGCATCCATATTAATAGAAACAGAACAACCTACTTGGCCGGTGTAGAGGAGCGTACATCAACAACTGCAGATACTCCAGCTACATGTGCAGATGTAAAAGTAAAACTTGCTACATGTACATTCCCTTTTATATTATCAGAACTCTTTTACTAAAGTTTCATGTAATTACATAAAACCGATCATAATATGGATTTAGAAATGGTAAAATGCAAATTTAATGATGTGAGATGAATGTAGTGCAGCAGAGAATTTTGAATATGAACACAATAAAAATATGAACACCAAGAACAAGGATACTTAAATATGTCAAACAAAAACTCAAACATGACACAGATCTACAAATTGCAGAAGGTAAATTTCATCTTCTGAGATCACTGTAATAAGCTTAAATTTGAAAAAGGATATGAACACCAAGAACAAAAAACTATCTAAAGCAAAACATCAACACCCTCAACAAATCAAAACTTACATAAATCCAGTTATTAACATGAATACCTCAAACGCAATTATGAAACAAAAACACAACACGATCATGATACCTTTAAAACACAATTATAACAAAAACAAATCACGACCATAAACAGCATGGAAAGTTGGAGAGAAATGGATGCCAAGGATGTAATATCAAACAAAATGAATTTTATAAGATCCAATACAAATTTGTCATCACACAGGTGTAAAAGAGAGAAAAAAAACTGATCATTTCATCATCCAATTTTAAACATTTGAGAAAGGTATAGGTTTTCTATCTGGTGTGAAGTTGGTGTGACTTGTTATAAATTTTGACAGGAAGCAATTCCACAACTTCCTTAGGAGCGGGAACAGATCCAATTGAAGATACAGAAGGTCGAGAAGATAAAACCACAGACTGCTGGGGGATTTCATCCAGAACCTAGTTAAAATGCATAGAAATTAACTCCAACAGATAGGTGCAAAGAAAAAGAAGAACTACCCAGACTACTAACATAAGAAATAAAAATTACCTCAAATAAAGCTTCAGCTAACATAACGATTCTGGATAGACTAGCCCTAGCACTTGTCTCATCATTTGAATTGGAATCTCGATTATTTACACGACATGTGAAACAAATAATGGCAAAACAGTTAAACACACCACACTCCAAAACAGATAATGGCAAAGATTCAAATGATCGACCCGTAATTCCAAACCAAAAGTTGTGTAAAAACGATAATGGCAAAGATTCAAATGAGAAGAATCTTTAGGAGAAGAGAAATAAGGATTCGAACTGTGAAACAAAGGCACAAATTCTTACCCGGGAGTCGATCGGAGCCAAAACCCAACTGACGAAGATAGAAAGAAACGGTGGAGTTTTACAGCCGGAGATATATCAGGAGGAGAGAGATTGAAATCGAGGTTATTCATAAACGGTGGCTGGCTTCCTTATTTTCTTCCCCTCATTCAGACGGTCCATTCGGTTTGTTGGATTAAAGTCATCACTGGCCTAGAGTTGGCTTGTTGGATTTATTATAAAAAGAGCCCATTTCAATTAAAAAGAAACCTCATCCTCAATTCTCTTTTATTAATTTACAAGGCTAATAAATTTTGGTTATATATTTTGGTCCCTGAAATCACTATTTGATTTAGTCCAAAACCCAGTAATCTAAAACTTAAGAGATCCAAAGCCCCACCTCATCCTCAATTCTCTTTTATTAATTTACAAGGCTAATAAATTTTGGTTATATATTTTGGTCCCTGAAATCACTATTTGATTTAGTCCAAAACCCAGTAATCTAAAACTTAAGAGATCCAAAGCCCCAAACACTGAAACAAAAGCCCAAAAACACCAGCCCAACCCAAAACCCAGGCCCCAAGCCTCAAACCCCTAGATCCCAAGCCGGGATATCCCTAGAATAGGATATCCCAAGCCGGGATATTCTAGAATGTGATATCCCAAGCCGGGATATCCCTAGAATAGGATATCCCAAGCCAGGATAACTACATCAGATAACCCGGTCCAGACAGGTTAAAAATCTAAACCGGCTGCCAGAACATCCAAACCGGGCATTAAAAATACTGAACCGGTATGGGATACAACGGGAATAATCTTAGAATAGCTTATCCCGGTACGGAATATGACGGGGATATCCCTCGGCAGAATAAGAATGAAATAAATTCGGTGCTTACGAAAACGTTGTAAAATAAATTTAGTGCTCATTAAAACGTTGTAAAATAAATTCAGTGCTTATTCTGCCCATTTACAAGGACTCGATTCTTTGTCCAAACACCACATGCTAGCAGATGTTGTCACCATCATAGCAACTCAATATATTGTGTTTGGAGAGGTGGATACATAGGACTACTTGCTCGATCAGGACCTAGCTTTATTCCGAGCGCAAAAGTCCCCAATCTTCAACGAGAACGAAGCAGGACGTGGAAAAAAGAAGAAAAGCCTATGTTTTAAAAACTCGTTATGATTTACTTGGTGTTTTCTTATTCCTTAACAAATATAATGCAGCTTTAACAGCTTTAAATACACCCAAACGATTTTGAAGAACCGAATTCTCGCACACTTTTAACAACTTTCATAGTATCAAGCCTCTCATATACAATAATCAAATCTCCACCTCTAATGCAGCAGCGATTGAAAGATATCTTCGTCAAGGAGTCCATAAGCAACATCCTTAAAAGACGAAAAACACATTCAATTGAATACATAGATGATGTTGGACTAATATGCAAATTTATGTACCAAAATTTACTCCCAAAACGAAAATATTTACCACACATCCAAAGTTCTATTAAGAATAAACTATCACCTAGAATACCAGGGAGACCCAAATTCATTAAAATTTATGTACGTATCTAAATAGGAAAATAATGTAAGATGAATGATTTAATAAATAGTTAAGGTAGAAAATTGAGAAAAAAATACTTACCCAGAAGTACTTCTGAATTAGATAGTAATATTTTCCAGATATGAAGAAGAAAATTGCATGGAAGCAGCTAAAAACCCACGGTTTTATTAAACTTCCATTGTTAACCATTAGATTGTAGAGAGATACCTTGGGTTGATATGAATAGCCGACGTCCACAAAAGAGAAACCTTCGTTTTCTACATAATTAACAATACCAAAGCGAAAGATGAGTAATTTGGATTTTTTGAAAAATAAATCAGTAATACGATTCAAATATGAAACTTTGAAAGAAAACTCTCATCGTAAGATCAAAAGAGGCAAATGTACTGCGTTCTTCGTAAGAAAGAAAACAACACCTAGTTAACATCTTCTAATGCAACACAATAAACACTTGTAACTACTTTGTAATATAAAACAACATTGTCAGTTAAATTGCATCCCTAATTCCATCAAGGCCATGCATTTAGATGTTACCCGAATATTTCAATCAAAATCCAATTCCAAATCATATAAGCACCAGCACACAAACAGTTCCAACTAAGTTCGTTGATGACCTCCACTCAACTATTTTAAAGAAAACCTAACCCGATCCTTACTGATGAGTGAAAGCACCTAGCAGTGTGAAAAGAAAACCAAAGACTAATATGCACCACCTTAGCAACAGATAAAATGCAAGAATTTTCACTCCAAATAAGACCATGTTCTTCTACTTAAAATTGACGTTAATTGATCCCAAAGTCTCTTACTTTCTATTCTATTTGAAAAACAACAACGCCATACAAACTGTATTTTTCCTTTAAAAAAGAAAATCAAACAACACTTGTATAAGGAAAGTGGCCCTAAATATATATTAACTGTAGATTAAATGAAAACAGCTAAATATATATTAACTGTAGATTAAATGAAAACAGCCAAGTGTTCAAGTAATTGGAAACAGCTATTCCCTGACCTTAAATATATATAAACTGTAGATTAAAGATATCAACCTCATATAACTCTCGCGATTGAACTTACCAGTAAAAAGAGAGTAGGCTTCCCCTAACACACCTATATCTTGACAGTTCAGAAAATTAAAGCATCACTTTTTCACATTGTCCTAATCAAATTTCCACATCAACCATTAATAATTCGGAAAATTTTGAATTAAACCCAAGACACCACAAGAAGGGTATTCAAAGAATCAAATTCATGCAAACTAATACGATATAAACCGAAGTCATTAACCAATGGCTTAAAAAGGAAAGTGGGCTCAATTTGTTAGTTACTATCTCACAAACACAAACACTCTAACTAAAAACAGGGCAAGAAAGATACTAAAAACAGTTATATATGGACAGAAAGAGTACTACATATCCCAAGGACAGATCGATTAAACTAATTATTGTAGAGTTTCACAGGGAATTATTTAATTAAAGTCATTCATATGCGCCGATTTACTGATGGTTGACTGGTTTCACAGTACTTATAATCCAGCCAATCAGAGATTTTTCTTTTGCAGCACATCAGACTAGAAAGCAGATTTTTATACACGAGACCATTAGGCTATCTGGACTGTCACATTAAAATAGTTAAACTATTTTAAACCAACCAAAAGCATAAATTACAAACAAATCACTTTTTGAATCCTTAAAAGACGGAAAACACATTCAATTGAATACATAGATGATGTTAGACTACTATGGAATTTCTGTACCAGAATTTACTCCCTAAAACGAAAATATTTACCACATATCCAAAGTTTTATACACGAGACCATTAGGCTATCTGGACTGTCACATTAAAATAGTTAAACTATTTTAAACCAACCAAAAGCATAAATTACAAACAAATCACTATCTGAATACTTAAAAGACGGAAAACACATTCAATTGAATACATAGATGATGCTAGACTACTATGGAATTTCTGTACCAGAATTTACTCCCTAAAACGAAAATATTTACCACATATCCAAAGTTTTATACACGAGACCATTAGGCTATCTGGACTGTCACATTAAAATAGTTAAACTATTTTAAACCAACCAAAAGCATAAATTACAAACAAATCACTTTCTGAATCCTTAAAAGACGGAAAACACATTCAATTGAATACATAGATGATGTTAGACTACTATGGAATTTCTGTACCAGAATTTACTCCCTAAAACGAAAATATTTACCACATATCCAAAGTTCTATTAAGAATAAACAATCCCAACTATTTTAAAGAAAATATACCCAATCCTTACAAATGAATGCAAGCACCTAGCAGTATGAAAAAGAAAACATATATGCATACACGAATCATGACAATCTCCACCGTATGTGATCATGAAACCCAAATCAACAAAAAACTTCGCAATTAGCAAATCGGTTGAAATTCTCCAATTCTTCAATTACTATCAATATTAACAAGCATCCCAATTAGATTATTATTATTTTTTAAAACTGCAGAATTTTTGAGAAAACTAAGAAACAGAATGTCCCAGTCTGGAATCCTATACGCCGGTTTTGATCGTTTAGTGGGTAATTCGCATTTCTATAAAGAGTGGAAAACTATTGAAATAATTATATATATTATGTAAATTGCTCCAGAAGAATAATTAAAAGAAATGTTTTCTTTTCATATATTATTTGTTGATGCATCTGTCATTTTTTTAGACACTTTTTTTTTTTAATTTAGGTCCATCTATTTAGAAAATAACAGAATGAAATAAACAGCATAAAACAACAAAGTAAGTCACAGGCCACCTCAATAATAACACATAGCAAAACAGCAATTTCTAAACATCAAAACACCGAACTCAAAAATTAAAAACATAAAAAAACCTGACCAGTTTTTTCGGATAGTTAATTAATTTCCGGAAAATGCCGTCCTATTGCCGGCGATAAGAAAGTTCGGAACAAATTATACTTCTATCTAACCATTATCCAGACAAAAAAAAGCAACTACTGAAGAATCTATTCAGGCACCATATGACAGGAATAAAGTCGGAGCAGAATAAGAAAAAAATTAACTACAGCAGGCCAGTTAAAAATCTGCCATATGAATTAATATTCATTAGTTTATAATCTATGTACACTTGGTTATGAAGTAAATATGTGGAGCAGAATTTGGTTGCACGGTGGAAAAATATTTGGTTTAATTCAAAAATTAATCTCTCAACTTTAAAAAAATTGAAATCTTAGTTTTGCCATTTTAATTAATAACAATATGATCATTCTGCTTTTACCAAAACTGAAAAATTTGTCCCTAAACTATTAAGTTTTGGTGATTGGCTTAAATGAAAAAATGCCCCTAAAGCTACAGCCTTTTTTGCATTATGAATAATGCAACGGTAACATTTATGGTAATTAAAACCTTCTTTAAATCACTACTACTGTTTTGGACAAATTAACAGAGAGAAGTAAAAAAACCTTAAAAATTTAAATTATATTAAATTTTTTTAAAAACTTATTTAATTTTAAAACAATAGCTTCAAAATTAAACAGTTATGTTCAAAAATATTTTACTAATCTTTTTAAAATTAAATACTATCAAAAGAAAACTGGACATAAAAACAGCTCAAACGCATTCCAAAACAACCCAACCCAAAACACTAAAAAAATGAAAACAAAACCAAATACGTGGCCCGAGCAAAAAGATGGATCACAAACCAGTATGCAAAAAGAGAACACAGATTTATAGACTTTCACAATAGAAGCAACTTACTGTCCATTTGCAAATAGGGTCAGACAGCCTCCAAGCGGGATAAAAGCCCAAAAAGCCATAAACTAAGGAGGGCACAGGCCCAAACGCCAAAACAGAAGCCCTAAAAGAGAAACCGAAACAGTATTTAGCGAAGAAAAAAATAAAAGGAAATATAAAGTAGACGGAAACAAACAAATTGAAGGAAAAAAAAGAACATATAGTACAAGATAAAGAACCAAAAAGTACCACACCGAGATCCATAATTTCAACTGAACATAACAGTGACTCTTTGAATAAGAAAACAGGAAACCCTGGCAAAAGTCCACTGAAAAGATTAGTAGAAAGAAGCATATATTTGAAACTAAAAACAGAGATGAAAAGGAAAGAAACAAAGTTAAATACATATTCATCCATGAAATGAATCTCCAATGAATTAGGGGATTTCAAAAATCACAAATAACAGAAACGATAAACAAAACTTAGGGTTTCTCTACCTAATGTACCTTATTTGTGTGTGTGAAGAAAGAAACGACAACAAAGGAGGCTGGGAGAAAGAAAACAGGACAGAAGGAAAATATTTGAAAAGAATGGAAAAAACAGTAGTTAAGAAAGGAGAAAGGAACGTTTAGGGTTTAGGTAGATAATAGATCAAACCTTTTCTAACCCAATAGCGGAGTGGATTTTTTTGTGATCAAATAAAAATCAAACGGCAAAACTGAGTTGAAACAACTGACTAACGAACATTAGAATTCATCCAGTTTGATAGTTTGGAGCGAAAAAGGCAGTCAGAGGACCATATGAGTGCACCAACACTCGGTACATGTGACATGCACGCATCTTATATGGGTATGTTTGACTTTTTTTTTTGGTAAGTTTTTCTCTATATTAACCCAACTCTTCATTTTGCCTAAATAACTATCGTGTCTGAATTCATCTCCAACACATGCTCAGACATGGGCATCGAGATATAATCCTCCAAAAGTCCTCCAAATACATGCGATCCTAGAAAAAACTGAAAATACTCAGGTCAGATGCCTATGTCCAATACTTACACCGAAGTCCAAGTAACATAACCTTTCATGTATTTGGAGGGTCATATGCTATACCCACGTCCGGGAATGTGTTGAACATGGATACTTTAAGAAAAATGAAAATTAAAGCAACACAGGATGATAGTTTTTAATTTGCTTTATTCAGTTTGGTCAATTCCACAGGCTGCTAGACTAGTCACCATATTCTGCAGAAAGCATTATCAGCATAACCCTATTGTCAAACGAATTCCCTGATAAGCAGAACCATGTTTAACCTTGAATGTACATTTAACAGAATTTTAACAATTTATACAACGGCACAATTGCTTAAACAATTTCACTAGAAATGAAGTATGTGGTCTTAGTTGAACTTTAGGCATTATATCCATAAAAGAAATATGGGAATCGCGTTAAACTGTCATCTAAAATCCCCATTTATCTCAAGTTTTAGGGCATTAAAGAATGAATTTAAGCCATGGGAGAGTGCATAACAACATAAAGCATTAACAAGGAATCTGCAGAATTCAACTTTAGTTTCACAAAAATTGCCATCACCTCATAAATCTCTTCAACTCCGTGTATGCCAAGCTGATCCTTATGAATGAAAATACTATTAATTTAATAGCATTGGGGCTTGAAGATATCCGCTTTTGAATTCCACTGCAAGGTAATCCAAAAATATTTTAAAAGCAGCATTTAGAATCAAATAGTTTCCATTCACAATAAGTTTAACCAGAGATCTGTCATAGCAGTATAATTAGCATTTAATTTGGATAATTTAAACATGAAGATCAATCCAACATACAGAATGAGAAAGAGAACATTTATCACAAAAGAAAGTTATTTTGATTCATCGGAGTAAGTAAAATCTTTAATCAATTAATCATGCATGGCTCAACCATCTAGAACTAATCTAAAATTAAAATGTGTAACTCTCGTATCTAAAAAATGAACATCAATACTAGGGGTAAAAACCAGATACATGTGCGCATAAGTCACTTGGATTCGGCTACAAGTAAAACTCAAATCAATTCAGTCATTGTCAAGTTGAACTCAAGCTTGATAACCTTACTCCGATTTGGCAAAGAGAAGGAAATAAAAAAACTCAAATAAATTCAAGTGAAAAGCATGTATCAAAAACTAAAAAACAGAGATGTTCCCATAAAAAAAACATAGTTAGGGGGATTGCATAAATCATAAAAAACAGAAACAGAGGAGAAAACTTAGGATTTGTACCTCGAAAAAGTACACAGGAAACAAACAAAAAGAACAAACAGATCGAGATCAATAGATTTGAAACACGAAACGAAACAGTGATGTCTAAACCTGAAAACCAAAAACCATAAAATAGAAATGAAAAGGCAAAAGACAAAAACAAAAACAAAGACAAAGGCAAAGAAATGAAAAAGCAAACCCAAGTAAAGATTCATACCTGAAATTAGTCTCCGAAAAAGCAACCAAAAAGAAACAGACAGACCCATATCGATAGATTTCAAACACAGAGCGAAACAGTGAATTGTAAACCTGAAAACCAAAATCCCCATTTATGTTTTATTTTTTTCTTTACATTTTATTAACTGCTTACAAAAACTCTCTTAAAGTCACATTAATACCAAAGCACATACATAGATCCTTTCCTTTGATCCAATTAAGGAACTTAGCAAGAAAAGATAGTTACTTAAACAATTTATACAAAGGCACAATTGCTTAAACAATTTCACCAGAAATGAAGTTATGTGGTCTTAGTTGAACTTTTAAGCATAATGTTCATAAAAGAAATGTGGGTATCAGGTTAAACTGGCATCTAATCCCCATTTATCTCAAGTTTTAGGGCAATAAATTATGAATTTAAGCCATGGGAGAGTGCATATGAACATTAAAATTGAAAAGAAAAGATATTGGGATAAGAACATTACCGTGCAATACGATGAAGGGAATAGCGTGTCTATTTGGGATAAGAATCAATGTAATAGAGATTGACTGCAAAAGAGAGGCCATTGCTGGTGAAATCTTGCAGAGCCAGAGTTTCTTTCCTTCCCAAAGCATCCAACAAGAACAACCACAAAGACATCCATAGATTTGAAAAGACGAACCGAAACAATATTTCCTAGGGCTGAAAACCCAAAATCTATGGATGAAGCAAGTGATTTCCATATCAGAAAATAAAACAGAAACGATTGAGAAGGAAGAGAAGAAAACGGATGAGAGAGGAAAAATTTGAAGAGAAAGAGATGGTGAAGAATTGGGAAAGTGAAGGAGAGAGGATTTAAATTTCCAACTATGGGAAAGGAAGGGGATTTGAAAAGACTGATGAAAACGGGCAGAGGGGCTCTTCTCCTGCCAACGGTAACTAGCTATTTAATATACTCATTTAATAAAGTGATAATTGAGTTGTTTAGCTTTCAAAATTTTATTTAATACACTTATTTTTAATATTCTCAGTCTGAATATATTTATTTTTAAAATAGTACTATATCAAATATATAAAGAGTTAAAAAAGTTTATGTTTATGTTCATTATGGTTTGTCTGTTTGTTGGGAGCTGTTTAGTGTTTTTTGTAAGGAGTTTGGCCAGGCGATCTGTTAGTGTTTCATGGTGGTCTCTACCTTATTAATAAATGTCAATTTCTCTGAGCAAAAAATAAATAATAATAAAGTCTTGCCTTGACCCATGCAACATCAAATATCACATATATGCGCTGCCGCCTGCCGTCAAGTTTTTGACCATGGAACATTATACAGTACTCTGAATATTGACCATGGCATTGAACACATATATTATATTATATGCTGTCATGAATGGGGGGGGGGTCTCCAGGTGTTTTATAGGCTTTGATGAAGCTGGAACTTAGAGACATGGGCAGAGAAATAGGTTAGTAGCCAATCATTAATCAAGATTTGAAAAAGGACGATATTATTAATAAATGAATTTGCGCAACCACAACCATATGATTAGCTGCAGATACCGCCACACCATTCAAAACCCCTAACAAGGATAATAAATATCTGAAGCTCTCAATTAGCTGCTTTTGATATTAACTTCTTGATCGACCATTACTGAGTGGTCAACAAACTTCAACTTTACCCCAACCGAAAGTTACGTTTCAATTCTAGCAAAGGGAATCAATTATAGGAATCTAAGGTCTTCCCACGGTAGATTATACCTTCCCTTTTATTGTCAATAAATCAAATATTAAACCAATTAATCCAACATGACTTCTCAAATCATGTGTCAAAGGAATGTAGCCTCTTTTTTTTTTTACTTAAAACTCCGACAGGAAAAGGTTCACATTACGAGACAGAGCAGATGCATCAGAGCCTCTATTGATGATTTTCAGTATTTACATAAGACATGAAAAAGACTACCACCCACACTTCAACTTAGTATCCTTGTATATCTGAAAATGAAATATTAAATCCCATCTTCAAAATAAATAAGTTTGGGGCCATAAAAATTACAGTGGATGTTCCTTGATGTATGTATGTATTTATGTATGTATGTAGTCATACATTTGCCACACACCAAATCTGGACAACCGGTGTCTATTAAACAGAACAGTGTAAGATGTCACACTGCTCTCTTTAGAACATTTTCCCGATACGCTCTTTCCTAGGAATAGATTCATTGACATCCATTCGCTGCCAGTTCCCCACCAAGGGGGCCATTTGGTCAACCTTGTCAAACAACCCAAGGAGTCCACCTGTGTGTACAAAGAGGACCTTTCTCCCCTCCCACTTTTTTGGATTCTCAGCCATATCTTTCATCATCCCATAAGCAGCTTTCCCACTAAGCACAAAAAAAAAAAAAAAAAAACGACTCAAAAGAAATCTTCCTTTCCAAAATAGAACCTGTAGATAACTCTAGGTCTAAGAAAATGCTAGGTTCTGTAGAACAAAAAAAAAAGAAATTGCTAGGTTCTAATTGCACCATGCTAATTATTGAACATGTAATTCAAATCTCATTGGAAGATAAGTTAGATTACGCCAGCCAATTTCATCAAGAAATATACTTTATGGCTGAAGGTTTTTAAGTAAAACATGCTCTACTTTACTGTGAAAATCACGACACTAATTTCAACCAAGTTAAACTTTTTGTTGCCATATGCATGTATAAGGCATGTGACCAAAAGTATAAAACCTGAATATCATAGCAACATCTTAGCCACATGGGTAAAGATACCAACAAAAGACATGGTTTTCCTCTTTCGTTGACATTAGCTCAATAACTATGAGAAGATTCTAGTTTTCCTCTAAAAAAAACTCATACGAAGAAGGAAGAAAATTAAAATTGCCAATAGTAAAGATAACTTTTATACCTGTATACAGGGTCAAGAACAACACCCGTTGCAGCAGCAACTTCCTTCACAAATTTAAGCTCCTCAGAAGTGTTAATTGCATAATCCAGTCATTTAGCCTGTAAAGAGTTTTTACAACATTATACATATTCCATCCAATAAATTACAGCATGTTCATGGCATCTGTCATGTTATCAGAAAATTTAAACTTTAGCTACAAGAATTTCTCTCCATCTTATGCATATAATAAACCAAATAGGTATAGGCTACAAATTAGACGTTGACCAGAATGACCGGCACAACTGTCCGAACTCAACCTAACCTGATTTCACACCAAAGTAAAAAAGCTAAACCACCTGAGGTGTACCCAAAACCTAACCTGAAACTTACAAGGAAAATATCCTTCAGCCAATATGAGAGACACA
The DNA here is from genome assembly GCF_007990345.1 of Gossypium hirsutum. Classification (NCBI taxonomy): domain Eukaryota; kingdom Viridiplantae; phylum Streptophyta; class Magnoliopsida; order Malvales; family Malvaceae; genus Gossypium; species Gossypium hirsutum. The sequence goes on along the minus strand of NC_053442.1, from coordinate 66,660,300 downwards.
TCAAGAATTCAACAATGAAAGCATTTCCTGATTGTCTCCCATAGGATATTAACTTCATATGATTTATCACAACATTTGCAAGTTGATTTATCATTATCTTTCCTTATTACCAAGTTTTCATGCAACTTGATTAGTCCAAGTAGTGTCTATATAGTAGACTTCATCTCCAAGATTAGTTTGTATATCTAAATATGGGAGTATATGCCATTCACGGTTAACCTTTCATTTAAATTTCACTCTAGTCCCTGATGTTTGTGTTGTCTCCTTTGGTCCCCAACCTTTAAAGTGGTTGTCTTCTTGCTTTTCCTAAAATAATTTTATTAACACTAATGTAACATCCATATTGTAGCTCACAATGTGTTTGCATTCCATTGGTAAGCCGCATGGTCAATTTTATAAATTATGAATAGAAAGATGTGACAAAAGGACTAAAATGAAACATTTTAAAAGCTTAAGACCCAGAAACTTCAAATTTCAACTATAAAGAATTATGCTACTTATACTAGTTTGCTGTTGAGATTTAGATCCTTAAACAAATAAGGTCTTAAGCCTATTCCAGAAACTTGATATTTCTGAAGCATGGAAATTAGCAAACAAATCTAAACAAAACAAATAATATGTCTACACTTACAACAGACACAAAACATAGAGTAATGTAGGGAAACTACAAAAAGCTGAGTGATGAACAAAACAAATACAAGGCATTAAAACTTTCTCCACGATAGGTATGAGGGCTTGTAAAAAAGAACCAACATAAAATGAAGAATTCATTCAACATCATCAGAGCATGCATGTTAAATTTACCGCACAGGTAAGAAGTATCATTTATTATATCTTAAAGGAGAAAAAATGTCAAAAATCCAAGGGACATGTTAAATCTCACATTTATAATGCTGACAATATCACGTGCATTAACACCTGCTTGAAGTCCATCAATCAAGTCTTGAACAAAGTCATAGAAGTAATCAGGATCATAACAAACGCAAAATGCATGAACCTAAGTTGTCAGTAAAACATCATAAAAATCAGTTTGCCTATGCAGAAATGTATGTGTTAATATATAAATAAGAATACACACTTTTGCCTTCAAGGCTCCAAGCCATGATCCCAATGAAAGACCAGCAATGGTACCGCCACTAAAAATCAATAATACAAAAAATTGTCACTCAACATTGCTTTTGTCTATAGCCTGGATCCAAACTCAGATGTTAGTCAACATAAAACCTAAATTAATTAAAGATCACAAGTCTAATAAAACTTCAACGCACTTACGACCACGCCTCTCCAAAATGGACCCCTGACTTAAATTCCTTTAGCACTAAATAAAAAGGAATACTATATGGTAAGGAAGTAAAAAAAGTCAGACATCACCGCTGCAAGAACAAACAAATCAACTAAAAAAAGGTCTTAAACTGTAAAAGAAATAAACCAATTTTGATGAATGAAAACTAAATGTACCCAAAAACATAATTGACAATAGCTTCAATTATTGTACAGTTACACTCCCATAGTTTTAACGCTTTAGTAATGTTCAGATATCGGATTCACTATTACCATAAACACAAATTAACTAAAAATGTTAATGAGGCATCAAAGTTTCCGATTGAAGAAAGGTTCTGTTTATTTCTTGTAATGCTAAGTATTGCCAAAGATCAAATCTGAAAAGTCATTCATTGACAATGAAAATATTTGAGTAGAATAGAACCTGCCACATGCTACAACAATATCGTCAAATTTTACTCTGTTGCTTCTTATCTGAAGTTGCTCCTCAATTTCCCTCATTGCCTCAATATATCCCCTAAAGATAGAAAATTTGTTAAATGTTCGTATTGGATTTAGAAAAGGAATAAATACTTCAAAAGTTTAGCAAACATTGACAAGGATCTTAACACTGCTTGAGTAAAGGATCTTAAGTTCTTTCAATCTGAATGATCCAAACATGTATCTTGGTATTAGAGCAATCAACTTCAAGACCAAAGAAACAGTTCCATACCAAACAAGTACAAGCTTTGTAAAACATTTGGAGAGAAATTTTACCCAGTTCAATGAAAAATGAAAACAATTTGGTATTACAGCAACAAGTGGACCTTATCAATTTAATTAAAGTTTCAATGATCATGCATATAATAAAATTTTTTGTTTGCACAAATGAACCTTAACCCATGGTCCATTGAGTGCTAATTAAATTAATTGAAGTTGTTAGGGATTTCAGGCAGTTTTTAGTGTATATTTATAGTCTTGCTCCAAAGTTATTATTTTAGAGAATATAGTCCATATAAAACAAGTTATCATTTAAAAAAGAAAAACTGAAAATACCAATGACCAAAAACAAAAAGCTTTTCTCATGTTATGCACCTATAGCATAAAGTTTGAAAGAAAAATTAGTTTGTAAGAGAACAGATACTGATTTTCTGCAGCTTTCAAAGCAAATTGTTCAACTAAGATGACATGTGACAGAAAAGAGAGAATAAACTATAGCAGAAGCTCACCAGGTACCCAGGGAGTTTGATCCACCAACAGGAATAACATAAGGCCTCCGGCCTTCCTTTAGCAACTGTTCTTTCAAAACATTAGTAAGGGCCTAACCAAAATTTCAAATAGGCAGAATTAGAATACCACATAATGCATTACAGCATTAGCGCATAAGAATTATCAATTCAATCATATAGCTGATGGATCCTGCAATGTAAAAGCAGGATCATTGGTGATATGTATCTCAGAAACATTCTCAAGAAATCATTAACAAACTCTTATTTCAGCCATCTAATGAAGCAACCCCAAAATCGAATCTGCTAGTCAACTCAAAATCCATGTCTAAGGTCAAAGTATCTAAAAATAATTGAAAACGAGCAAAGAGTCATATTATAATAGATGCATTATTACATATCCCCCACTCGGTAATAAATGAAAACCGGAATACATTTATAAAACAATTAATGTGTTAGCAAATAGCTTTTCTGTTCCTCGCAATCCAAATGCAAATTAGCATCAGCTTTATGGCAATTACTAATTAGGTTCAGCACTACAATAAGTATAGTTAGCAAATAAAATATGGCAATGAGAAAGTCAGAAACTAACAACACTCCCTATTTTTGCATATTCTTCTTTTGAAATAAGTTGAATATGAGCGCCCATAAAACGCTCCACCAGCAGATTTCCAGTCAATCCGGGATCTTTATCAACAAGAAGCTGCAACAGGAAACTGGTTAAGCAAAAGAAAAATCGTAGCAGGAGAAACAAATAATATTAGAAAGGTAAAAGAAAAGAAACAGTAGAACCTTAGAGGTGAAGAGTATGAGATAGGAGTCTAGATTCAAATACTTAGCAGCGACAGCAGTGGCGCGGCAGTGGTTGCTTTGGATGCCGCCGATTGTAATGATGCAATCAGCACCCTGTGCCACTGCTTCCGCCAATAAGAACTCCAATTTCCTGACTTTGTTACCGCTCAATTGCATACCTGAAAGATCTTCACGCTGCATGCACTAAGATCGTGAGTACCAAAGAGCAAACAAATATTAAATTAAAGAAAAAGAGAGAGAGAGCAAAAATTACCTTCAACCAAACTTCCGTGTTTTGGGGCAAATTAGGCAGATTCCACTTGTGAATTGGAGTTGGAAGCTGAAAAAGCGAAGGAATAAGATTAGGGTGTTTCGCAGAGGCAATGAAAATGAATGAAAGGTAGAGATAGAGTAGTTACATGGGCGAGGGAGAAGACATGGGAAGGGATTGGTTTGAGATGGGAGGCCCAAGTAGGAGGAGAGTAGGGCTTCTTGCTGAGGAAATCATCAAAGCTTAAGCCCTTAGCTTTGGAGGTGTCGTCGTTGGTTTCCATTGCGCGAGAGGGAGAGCAACAGACTCTGCTGGGTTTGGATTTTCCAAACACTGTAATAGACTGGTTGAAAACAGGCAGATGTAATGGCGATGGATTTGCACTCAGCCTAGCTGTAGCTGACCACAACATTGCACTAATGTCCACAACATTTCACTAATGTCCTTTTGCTATGATGTAGAAATACTACGACACACAGGCCTTTAATAAATTGCAATCGAGGATAAGGGTGTGAAAAATTTGTGTAAAACGAAAAAATTCGTTTAACCGACCGAATTCGGTTAATCGGTCGGTTAATCGAATTTTTTGATCGGGAGTTAGATTAATTATTTTTTAATTTTTCGGTTAATAGTTAATTCGGTTCGAAATCAGTCGGTTAACCGAATTTTTTCGGTTTAATCGAAAAAATTAATAAATAAAATTATAATATATAAATAGGCCTACTATTCACTTAAACTCAATCCAAACTCAAGTATTCAATTCAACCCAATTACCCAACACATCCCAATTATAAAAATTACAAATAATTTAAAAAATAAAAATAAAATTCTATAAACTAAAATTAAAACTAAAGTATAAAAGTTTAAAAATAATTTAATTATGTATGATTCAATTAGGTTAATTCGATTAATTCAAGTAATTCGAGTAATTCGATTAATTCGGATAATTCGGATAATTCGGGTAATTCGGGTAATTTTTAACCAAAAATAAAAAAACATATAATTTTTTGTTAATGCGGTTAACCGACGAATTAACCAAAAAAATTTCGGTTCGGTTAATTTTTTTGAAAAAATTTCGGTTCGGTTAACGATTAAAAATTTTAAAATGTCAGTTAATTCGGTTAATGCTATTTTGGGTCGGTTAACCGAATGAACACCCCTAATTCCAAACCAAAAGTTGTGTAAAAACGATAATGGCAAAGATTCAAATGAGAAGAATCTTTAGGAGAAGAGAAATAAGGAGTCGAACTGTGAAACAAAGGCACAAATTCTTACCCGGGAGTCGATCTGAGCCAAAACCCAACAAACGAAGATAGAAAGAAACGGTGGAGTTTTATTGCCGGAGATATATCAGGAGGAGAGAGATTGAAATCGAGGTTATTCATAAATCCTATAACAAAGGAGAGAGAAGCTTCATTTCTTAGTGGCTGGCTTCCTTATTTTCTTCCCCTCATTCAGACGGTCCATTCGGTTTGTTGAATTAAAGTCAGGCTTGTTGGATTTATTATAAAAAAGCCCATTTCAATTAAAAAGAAACCTCATTCTCAATTCTTTTTTAATAATTGACAAGGTTAATAAATTTTGGGTATATATTTTGGTCCCTGAAATCACTATTCGATGTAGTCCAAAACCCAATAATCCAAAACCTAAGAGATCCAAAGCCCCAAACACTGAAACAAATGCCCAAAAACACCAGCTCAACCCTAAACCCAAGCTCCAAGCCAGTATAACCCTAGAATTGGATATCCCAAGCCGAGATATCCATTTCTAGGGATATCCCTGGCTGGAATAACCACGTCAGGTAACCCGGTCTAAACACGTTAAAAATCTGAACCGGCCACTAAAATTGCTGAACCGGACACCAACAATACTGAACCGGGACGAGAAATGATGGGGATAATCTTGGAATAGCTTATCCCGATACGGGATATGACGAGGATATCCCTCGATCGGAATAAGAATGAAAATAAATTCAGGGCTTATTAAAGAAACCAATTTTATAATAAGTACGATAACTTTTCTTTCAAATTTATAACAAAAAATCTTTTAAAATTTATTCAATAATGCTTATAGATAATAAATATATTCTCCGTAAATATTTAAAAACTCAGTATGATTTAATTAGTGCTTTCTTATTCCTGAACAAATATAATACAGCTTTAACCGCTTTAAATACACTGAAACGATTTTGAAGAACCGAATTATCGCACACTTTTAACAACTTTCATAGTATGATGCCTCTCATATATAATAATCAAATCTCCACCTCTAATGCAGCGATTGAAAGACATCTTCGTCAAGAAATCCATAAGCAACATCCTTAAAAGAAGAAAAACACATTCAATTGAATACATAGATGATGTTGGACTAATATGCAATTTATGTACCAAAATTTACTCCCAAAACGAAAATATTTACCTCATATCCAAAGTTCTATTAAGAATAAACTATCACCTAGAATACCAGGGAGACCCAAATTCATTAAAATATATGTATGTATCTAAATAGGAAAAGAATGTAAGATGAATGATTTAATCAATAGTTTAAGGTAGAAAATTGAGAAAAAAAAGACTTACCCAGAAGTACTTCTGAATTAGATAGCAATATTTTCCAGATGCATGGAAGCAGCTAAAAACCCTCGGTTTTATTAAACTTCCATTGTTAACCAAATAGGGTTTTGAATATAAGGCTAGGTAACACAGATGAATATAACTCTATCTTCAACCAAAATCTGAGTATTTCACCACATGGATATATCAATAATCACACAAAACTTCCCATTCAGCTGATATACAGACATACCATGGGTCTACCTAAAGCTTCCAATCAAAATCCATTTGCAAATCTTACCCAACAGAACACGAACAATCCCAACTATTTTAAAGAAAATATACCCAATCCTTACTGATGAATACAACCACCTAGCAGTATGAAAAAGAAAACATATATGCATACACGAATCATGACAATCTCCACCGTATGTGATCATGAAACCCAAATCGACAAAAAACTTCGCAATTAGCAAATCGGTTGAAATTATCCAATTCTTCAATTACTATCAATATTAACAAGCACCCCAATTAGATTATTATTTTTTAAAAAACTAATGTACAGATTTTTTGAGAAAACTAAGAAACAAAATGTCACAACTCACTACGAATTAAAAAGACATGTTATTACCATCCAGAAAAAACCACCAAATAAACTCTACAGATGCAGTAAACAATTTACATACGGATGCTTTTTGTTTAGGCAATTAGTATTCTGCTAAGCAAAGATTTAAAAGAAATAGACAATAACACAAAAGCTATAATATTAAACAGAGGGAAACAAACAATCCAAAAATAAAGAACAACGTATAGTAGACTATAAACAAACAAAAAAGAAGAACAAGACCGACATCTATAGATTTGAAAGACGGAACGAAACAGTGATTTCTAAAGCTGAAAACCAAAAACCCTAAGAAAAACCCACTGAAATACAAGTAAAGAAGCATGGATCTGAAACTAAAACAGAGATTGATACCTGAAATGAGTCTCGATGCTTGCACAAGCAAAAATTTATCCTTGGGCAATAATCAGCATATTCTGTACATCTGACGATAGTATCCCACGCACTCTAAAATAATTGCCTTCACTATTTTAAGATTGTCACGTACCACCTATGGCACACAGATAGAAAACAAAAGTCTCTAATTGATCGTATTACGATAAATATTCAACCTCCAACAACATATACCACAAAGAGACCAATTGTTCCACTGTAAGCAAAATGAAAAGAAAGCAAACAAAGCAGAATACCGCAAGCAAAAATCCTCTTCAAGCATCATTAAAAATTAGGACAACATGAACCTTTCAAATGTGACCAAACAACCTTCCTGCTACAGCACTCTTTCAACAAAGTTCTTGCAGTACTAAAATGCAAAAGTAACAACTCAATTAAGTTTTAAGAACCCTTAAAAACAGTCCAGTTTAGAAATCAGATCACGGCTTAGGCAAATTGGATTTTAATTGCTAATTAAGCAAAGAGCCCCAACATATAGAGATGCGAAATGCTTTATCCTACAAGAGCACTCACTAATAATGAGGGATTAAATCCCTCTCTTATAACAAATGAAACTAAACCGTACTAAAATGCCCCTATAGAAAAATGAGCCTGAAAAATGAGCCTAAGTCAAAATTAAAGCAAAAGTGAGACGCATAAAAACAAAATAATTAAAAGAAAAAAAGAAGGTACTTGCAACAGCAAAATACACAAACACAAAGGTCATATGCATTGGAGCCTCTGGTAGTGTAAATAAATTCATAAATTCATAAACTTTCAGGAAAAATATAGAGATAACATAATTGGAGGGATCTGCATTCATCAATTTTATTAGGCATAATACAAAATTTTATTACCATAACAAATTGCACAAAAGAAAAAAAAAATCAAAGTCATTCACAATTATAGAGCCCTAAACCCTAGCCAGATTTCACTGTGTCGATGGAGTTGGAGGTTTCCATGTGGTAGTCAGGAAAACCATCTACCATGATCTCACAAATATTTTCAATCTCCTTGCTCCGACACGGTTGCTTAGGACTCAAGGCAGATGAGTAGCAATGAAGGCAATTCCTTTTTCTAATTCAGCCCGTGAGGCATTTTGACAGTCCCTCATATCATGTACTCTTGAAGGAGGATGTCAGACAAGTTTTTCCCACATTGACGAAAACGAATTTGCAGTCCTGGCCAAAGTGCTGTCGGACATAACTTCCGCTGTATTTAGCGTCTCATGAGACTGATTCTGCTGTTTTTCCACTCTCTAGAACATCGATTCTGTAGCTCCAACATGGTGAAGTTAGTTAGTCACTAATAATAGGGTATATAATACTTGTATGTAAGCATCACAGCTAGGGTCAGCGTTCATCATTCGAATCAGGACAAATAATTATTTAATGGTCCATGTTACTGATGATCGGGTGGGAGCATCGGATTCAGCATGGGGAAGGGAGGGGAGGCAAGGTTATAGATACCAAAATCAATAAAATTATAAGTTAATTCATGGTAAAATTATCGTTTGACTCTCAAAATAATAAATTTTGATTTAATCATTCTAAAAAATATGAAGATATAAACTAATATAATTATGAAATTGTATTGTAGCTCTTACAAAAATGTGTAACTTAGCCTCAATCCCAAAAAAAAATTATGGTTTCGCCCCTAGGATCCAGAAATGTGTCCATTATAGATATGTTAAATCATTTTCAAGTTTAGAAATTACCTGACTTCTTGCCAAAAGAATTGTCACAATCCTCATAGTGGCATCCTTAACCTAAAAATAAATGAAGAATGTTTGTGCAGTCGGATTGATTAAAGGTAATTAAGTTCATATACTATATCATCTTCACAAGTTGACTTTTCATCCGAAAAGGAAATAAGATGACAACCATCTGTTAAAGACAAACTTGAGTGCTGTCAGTTTATGTCTAACACTGATTTGTTCAATAATTTAAAGAGTTTTTTTTATATACTTGGAGAGTCATATAACATATCTATGTCCAGGTGTATATTACACATGGATCTTGAATACAAGTTCTTAAAAATAAAAATGGAAATTGGGAGCCACATAAGTAACATGGAGCTAAAAAGTTAAAACATACCCAATAGCACTCGCAATACTATTTTAGGCATTTTGACCTCTTGCATTTGCATCCACTTTTGTGCTTGGCTGATGGCGTGTTCATCTTGTCAAACACTTAAGAAATTATACAAATTTAAAGGGAAAAAATGTAGGATTATAGAATTTATAATTACAGTAACATTAGGGGTATCATTAGGTGGGTTAACAATAGGTGGAGCAAATGCGAGAGGGTTACGCAATTCAATTTGATGTCGAATATCAAGAACAATATCTTCATAATCTGGCTTGTTCAAATAGTTATCACATGGACAATAATCCTTGCAGTAAATCCCTACTGCAAAGCACTCACAATAACTGCCAATCACAACAAACAACAAAACTTAACAGATGTTCCAAACATTTTCAGTTTTTTTTAGCACCCTCTGAACATTCAGGGTATGATGTTCCAAATATCTTCTAAATACATGAAGAAAACTTAAAAGAAAATGAAACATACCGATCTCAATTATGTGCTTAAACAAAGTACGAGTAACATATTACTCAAGTGAAATGTTCTGTCTCGCATGTGAACTTACAGTTTCAAACATCTGGATCTTCTACAGTTGCAGTGTTTACAGGCTTCAGTCTCATCTGGGAATGTTTCTCTATTCCTGAATTCAATAAATCCCAATGTGAAACTTGCCTCTCCCCTTTTGAGCTATCTTGGGATTAGGATAGTTGGTCAACCCTGTCAGCAAATTTTTCATAAGGGATTCTGAGCTGGTGAAAACATTACACTTTCTGAGAATCCTCCATATTTTCTGGTACACAAAGTCCATGGTGACCGCTATCAACATGATCACCAACTCTCCTAGCTGATGAGATCAAGGGATCATGGTTTAATGGTCGAACTCCATGGTGATCATTATTAACATGATCACCGACTCTCCCAGTTGGTGAGATCAAGGGATCATGGTTTAATGGTAGAAAATGAGATGGGAGCTGAATTAACATGGCCTGATTTCCACCAAGGGAAGAGGGCCGAGAATCTAAACCTTGACACACACGTTTCATAAAGTCATTAGATTCAACATGTTCCCAGATGTTAGATAAAAATTCCATCTTATCCAACCTTTCATCATCGGAAATCTCAACTATGCCATCATTTGTATTATCATTAGTTTTTCCAGTGGTCACTTCTGAGGCATTAAAATAAGCACCATGTAGTTCATCATGTTGAGCCCAGTATTCACCATGTTTGATCAGAGAATCATCTTGGTTGCGACCATTTGAACTTGACCCACCAATTTCATCTCTATCTGTGTCCGAATCATTGAAGGTTAAGGGAGAATATAAGCTTATAGAAGAAGAATTTGGGGAAAGTTATCGATGTTCAAGTGTCTCGAAGTTGTCATCACGGTTCAATATTGTAAGACTTGGAGGAGAAACATGATATGCCCTAAATGAACCCAAACTATTAGCTCTGCGAAGCTAATGTTACCCGAAAAGAAGCTAAAGCCAGAGAGGCAGCGAGAAGGAGAGTGATGCACTGTTGTGGTGGCTCTGCCAGAGCTGCTACCACTTCTCGAGGCATCTATATCTACACCATTGGAAGATATGCATGACAGTGGCATTTCATAATCAGATGCCGATTCAGCTTTAACCTTTCTGAAACATTCTCTTTTCACTTGATCCAACTCAGATTCCCGTTCTCTCATGTTCTGGTTGGTGAAATTAGAGTCGTTGTCTTTATTATGGTGATCAACAACAACCACCTGAAGAAGCGAACTTCTTATTCAAGGAAGAAGAAGAAGAAGAGAGAGGGGAAAAAATGAGATAAGAATGGAGAAAGACCTGACGGTCAAAGTGGGAGTCAGCAGATCCAGAAGGCGCTCCCAGGCGAGAGGATTGGAAAACTCCATTCTTTCCAATAGATCTTCCCTTCCTCCCACCACTCGACGAAGAAGCTCCTCCCCTGCAAAAACCCTTGCTTCCACCGTATCCCTTCAGTTCTAACCTAAACACACACAAAAATAAGCCTAAATTACGTCATTGCTTGAAAAATGCATGCATATTATTTACAAATTACAAGCAGAGTAGAACTTTGATATACTACTACTGGGCACCTACTTGCAGATGTATTCAGATTTCAGATCAGATCTGGACCATGGATTGGTTGTGCTTGTGTCTTGAAAGAGTTTTAAATAAACTTAACAGATCTTTCAAAAAAAAATTAAACTTAGGGTCTGTTTGATAGGCACTAAAATGTTTTCAGAAAAATGATTTTTGAAAAATATTTTACTTTTCTGTAAAATAATTTATTGGAAAATATTTTCTAGTGTTTGATTGAATCTGTGTAAAATATTTTCTGCTGTTTGACAGATTTCCTGAAAATATTTTCCGGAAAAGTTGTTTTTTACATATATTAATATATATTAATAAATTTTTATATTTTAAATTGTTTTTACATATATTGCAATGATTTATTTATAATAATACTCAATAATAAGCTATAATATTGATCGTTATAAATTGAAAAAATATTATCCACAATGAGTACTAGTAAGAATATTGAATAATTATAAATTGCTTCGAAACCATAATGAGTACTAAAAAGAATATTATCCAAATACATAATTAGTAGTACACCACATAGTAACAACATTGTCCAAGTGCATAATATTACACCACATAAAAGTATCAATATCTTCAACCCTAAACCAACTACCAATGAACTAACAAAACGAGACTGAATTAGGAGTTGACAAAAGTCTAAACATGACAGTGTCAGAAATTTTTCCAACCATAATCATTCTTATAGAAGAACTACAATAATCTGTATTAGTATTTGACGATTATTAGAATGACAGCTCCTTCCATTCCAAAGGAAGCAATGTGTAAGAATCAAGAAACCTTCCATAAAAGATATATCAGATAACAAAGCAATGTTCTAAAAACGGGCACATCAAATTAAAAAGCAAGATTAACCAAATCTATTGGGAATTTGAAATTACTATTTATAACCTAGACAAGATAATATGTTCACAAACATGATTCATCAGGATCATCATTTAAAAAAGACATGAACAACCTCCATACATTGCAACAGTTGTTCATGTTTATACAAAACATGCTCATGAACTTCAAACAAACAGAAATAGAAAACTTATATTAGTAAGAACACATAAAAAAATGAATCAAATTATGGACCCCAAGGCAATATACAACTCTTTGAAAAATAAAACAGTAATGCTAGAAACATAGTCTATTTATTGTAGAAAGCCAAAAAGAACTCAATTTGCTCCAAAGGAAAATATCAGCACTGCATGCAATTCTATGTCATAAAAACTTTAAACCAAGATTGAAACAGATGCATTCTTCACTAAATTTACAATCTTTCATTTGTAAATTTGTTTAATGAACTTATTGAAACCTTTAATGTAATGTAATGTAACGCAGGTTCTTTATGGGCATAAATGTACTAATGGCTCACCCACCTAAAGCCTGCATATTGATATTTGTCCATGTTTACAGCAGCTACACAGACTTGAGTGCTCTGCCAAGAATTAGGACAACTAAAGAACCCATTAAAATTAGTTCTTCCATTTAACAATCACTTAAACCCTATTACCTGCATTAGAAAAAAAACATTCTTCACTCAAAGGAAAAGGCAATGAGAGATGGATAACAAATGAGTTTATTTTTTATAAACACATGTCTGAAAATCACCCCTTTTTGGCACAAACTCAAACAAAGGTATAGTTTCAGCATACAAAGGCAAATGCATGTGAAGATAAAAAGTTAGGGTTTTTATTGAAGCTTTTGAAAGACGGTGACACCTCAATTGATTTTGTGATTGTAATTTAAAGGTCCATAATTTAGCCTCGACTAGCCCAGTTCCGGATTTGCCAACTTGTACCAAAGTTTCTTAAGGAAATCAAATGCATCTCTTTCCTTCTAAGGTTCTGAAATTTTACAAGTTTATTGACAGATAAATCCCTGAAATGCAACTAGACAGTAAAATCAGACTCAAGTGATAAAAAAAATGCCAAAGATGAAGGTCTCAATACACGACAAAGTTGAAGCCTTTAAAATCACCAGGTTGGATGTTTTGCCAGAATCAATCAACTGACCTTACGAATATCACACTTCTCCAGGGTCATTTGTTCAATATACCACACAGTGCACAATGAAAAACAACATTCATCAAGACGCACAATAAAACCTTGCAGATGGAGAATCAAATGAGATATTCCAAATAAGGAATCTTTCTAAATGACTTGGAGATAAAGAATAAGTGATATTTCAGAAATATATCCAACCATAATCCATTCATTCATTCATTCTTACAGAAGAACCACAATTTTCCTTTCCATTTTGCAGGCAGAGATGAAGAAGCCAAACATTTTCTTTCTCTTAAAAAGAATCATCCTTAGTAGCGAAAATTGAAAGAGAAGAGGTGAACCGGCACGCTAACGAGGCAAGCAAAGAGAAGAGGTGAACTAGCAGAGAAGATGAGGCAGAGATGATGATGCTGCAATCGATAGGGTGAAGAGAAGAGCTGTGGAAAGGGTGAAGAGAGGAACAGTGGAAAGGGTGAAGAGAGGAGCTGTGGAACTGGTTTCAAGGGTGAATAGATGAGCTGTGGAAAATGTCTTACCGATCTCTAAGGGGTAAGACATTTTTCGGAAGGATGAGAGGATTTTACCCGTGGAATTGATTTTCCAAAAGGAAATATTTTCCTCCAATTAAACACTAGAAAATGGGGAAAACCAATTCCGGAAAATATTTTCTCCTATCAAATAGACCCTTAATAGAAATCCATTTTCCCAACCGGGTTGAATTCGGGAGCTCGAAGAACGAAGTAAACAAAAAAAAACCCATTAATGACTGCGCGCGTACGCAGAAAATAAATAATATTTTATTGAGTTGAAGAGATTGTTGTTAAATTTTTTTATCAAATTAATTACAAGTAATTACTAATTTAATTGAGATGAAAATTATTAATGAATATTTCAATAAAATGATATTTAAGTTATATCTAAATTAACAAATAAAATTACTAAACTAACTTTCTTCCCTTTTACTAGAATTAATGCAAATAGATTCAAACAATGGTAGAATGATTCATGAAAAATTGTTTCATAAATTAATTGTTTTATTGCGCACGCACAGCCTGTCAAATGCTCACACCTTCCCTATATGTAACCATACTCCTAAACCCATATTTGGTAATAAGACTGAGTATTAGTTTTCAAGATTTTTCCTAGATTAGTTTTAATATTAGATAATAAGTGGTTAACTTACCTAGCTCAAATTGGTTAGTGGCTAGTCTACTCATTTAGTTTTTTGTGTCTAGCTTGTTTGGTTTCTCATCTAGCATGTTATGACAGGGGTTTTTGCCACGAGTGGCTTTGGTGAATTCTTTGATGAATGGGGCATATGGAATAAGACGCTTGTGAGACAAGTGTTTCTTCTATAGGAATCATATACAATTTTATCCATCCATTTACTCCACATTGACCCGATAGACATGTTAGTTTGGGAGCACTCCCCTAACAATATTTTATTCTTCAAAGCACAGCTAATCATTGCTCTTATTGAACTCTATATGTTATGGTCCACTTAGGGCTCTTTGGAAGGAAATATGAAAACTAAGCATGTTACTAAATGGTGAACTAAATGAGCCCTCGAGGACCAAAATACATTAGTAAAAGGTCGAGACTAAACCGGATACTCAGAAAATTTTTCATAAAATATCAAATTTTTTTTATGGTGCAAAAGACACACATCCATGTGGCCAAGTCGTGTGTCTGACACAAATTTTAAAATATAGGGGACACACGGCTATGTCACCTGGCTGTGTGTCACACACGGCTGAGATACACGCCCGTATCTCATCCCGTGTGGACGAAATTCCTCAGATTTTCTTATTTATTATGTTTGAAGGTCTAAGCATATTAATAAATTGTAGGACTAAGCATATTAAATCATATTAAATAAGAAAATTGTAGGACTAAGCATATTAAATCATATTAAATAAGAAAATCTGAGGAATTTATGGCAGGAGCGAAGAACTAAGCATGTTAAATCATATAAACCATGAATTAGATAGCACATCCATTAGGCAAAGTAAGATTCCATGCTTCATAACCCACAGAACTATAGGTTATCCAGATCACAGAGAAGATGAAGATTTCAGGAATTAATGTCTTCATTATATTTAAGAACTTTTCAAGATAAGTGATCACTAAAGGATACAGTGAGCATTGGAACTTGGAATCATCATTGTTTGTAGAAAAAGATTGCTTTTCACACAATCTTATAGAAGATATTCTTGATGGCATATGAAGTGGAGCAGCTGCAGGCCTCGAGACATACAGAGGTGTTTCATCACTCTCCACATCCCCTTTGGTGGAAGGCCAAACACGATCTGGAATTCGTGTGATCCCATAGTCAAAATGGCATTCACTTCCAACCTTTAAGAGTCTGCAAGAAAACCAAACTTCAAAAACTATAGCTAAATAGTATAAGTTCCTTTGCAATGCCATCGAAAGAAGCTAAACGTATGTCACAATAGCAACCAGTAGAAAATAACAAATCGACAAGACAAATGGTTAGAAATACAATGAAACAGACAGTGAACGGAACGGAAAAATGGAAATGAGAAAAAACAAGTGCACCTGCATGTATGTTGCAGTGGTAGGAGAATGCACCATGCATCACAACATGTAAAAGCTCCAATACAACAATAGGAAGGGATATGTAATGTTACATAGTAACGCCAAAAAGAATACCAGATCATTGGCAGAACGAAAAGATGAGCAAGACATGTAGAGGTTCCAATGTCGCAAAAAAATTGGAAAGGAGACCTAATTTTTATCGCACTTGACGGCAAATTGCAAGAAGTATGGCATGTTTAGGTCACCCAACCTTGACACATGAGCACTGGGAGAACTGACACAACCATTTCAAATTAGAGGTCATTACTCCAAACAGAGTAACAGATGACACACTTCAGCATATTGTATTTTGACACCAATAAATTTGATAAACACAAAGAAATGCCAACAAGTAATGCCCCATGTTAATAAATTGTAGATCCACCTTAAGTAGTAGAATTTATCGTACAATAATAAGAAATCGGAGACAACTTGTACTTGGAAGAGGATGCAGATACATCTATATCTATTTCCATCTCCATTTATACCTGCAGGGGCCACTATATTACCCGCTAGCAGAACTTCTGTTTCCATTTGACCCGCTAGTGTTTGGACATCAATTTGTTTGCTCCAAAGCACTATAAGGTATATTTCTTAATAAATTTTCATATGTTGCACCATATCTCCAAACCTGAAACAAATCTGAAATACTATAAAATACAATAACGAAAACTAAGTGATTATCAGTAAGAAATTTGGGAATAAAACTCTGATTTAAAGAATGAAAAATATTGCAAAAGAGATATGCGTGAGTATTACAGACAATATAAATTCATCAAATTTTGAGTTATCTCCTCCATTAATTAGTTTATTTTTGTCGTCTCCATCAGCAAAATCGAAATAAATAAAACAAAGATTAAGAGGAAGAGATCGATATGGTGATTACAATTGACTCCCAGCAATTCAATTCTAGTCCATAGGTTTCCCATAAGAGAAAACGAAACATTATCTCCCTCAAAAGGCAGAGATTTGGGAGTTGAATTGTAGCTTATTTTTTTAGAAAAAATTAAAGAAAACCCATCACCAAAGACCCTTCTAAAACAAAATTTGATTATTGCAAGAACAAAAACCAAATGATATTAACCTTGAAAAGAAAAATCTGCTAACCTAAAAGTGTATTGTTGTGATAAAAGAAGCAATTTTGAACGCATTTGCAGAGAAAGTGTGAAGGAGATTTTGGGAAGAATTTTCTTCATTTCTATTCGGCCATGGTCGTAATGGCCATTCAAAGCTTTCAATCTGAAAACTGAAACCATGACAAAAGCTAACTTAAAATGTTATTAAAACAAAGCATATATCTGAAACTATAAATAGAGACGCATAAAATAAAGGGGCATTATTTATTTTCAAAAATTACATTCTGGGATAGACTTTTTTTATTATTATTTATTTTCAAAAGAATAAATTTTGGAAATTGTTTCTGTTTTTTAAATGCCAGTAATAATGGTGTTTGCATTTATTGTTTATTGATATTTGAGGCTATTTTAAAGTTACTGTTGGGTTTCATAGAATTTGGGTATCAGTACTGCTTATACAACTGTCCATAAGATAAAGGCAATAAACTTAAAAACAAAGGGATATCCCTGGAATGGGATATACCAAAGCTGGGGTATCCTTCAATAAGATATCCACTAATCGGGATATCCCTGGAATGGCACATCCCTTGCTAGAATAAGTACGACAGGTAGCCCGGTCAAGACACGTAAAAAAATCTGAACCGAATATCAAAAATAATGAACCGAGACGGGATATGATGGGGATATTCTCAAAATAGCCTATCCCGAATCGAGATATGACGGAATATCCCCCGAGCAGAATAAGAATGAAAATTAACTCAGTACTTACTAAAATTAACCCAGTATTTAACGTCAAATTCTCTGAAAATATTTAAAAACTCAGTATGATTTAATTAGTGTTTTCTTATTCCTTCAACAAACATAATGTTTTTACTTGTTGAAAAAAGGAAAATGAGGAGACGATAAAAGGGAAAGAAACAATAAAATGTTTCAATTTATTTTTTGCTAATCATTTAGGGTTTTAAGGTAGAAATATATAGTTGTTAGAAACATATCTTCATTATAAAATCTCATAAATAGGACTCAAAGATTTGCAAGAAAATGTCCATAAATACAGAAAACAAACAATCGAAAAAAATAACCTTGAACTTGCCAAAATTGGAGTGTTACAATATATTGGTCCTTGTAATAGTGTGTGATGGCGAGATCAGTAACAACGGTAAGTAGAGTGTGTTTACCTTCCTTGATGAGAGCCAAAATTTCTGACCTGTCTATTGTATTGGAGCAAAGCTTTTGAATGGCATACAACGAGTCCCCCTAAAAATAACTCTCTGCAAACCGAGGTCATGACCAAACTATACAGCTCGAACAAAAGCCAACGCCTCTGTAGCAAAAGTGAAGGAGGGCGGTGAAGTTGTGTGCGTGTACCTAGCACCTAGTGATGGTACTTATGCACAACTACACCAGAAGATGATGTGCAATCGCGTCCCCTGTATGCAGCATGGTAGTTTACCTTTACCAAAGGCTCAACCGTAGGGTTCCATCGTTCAGCATTCGAACCCACTGAAACCTTGGTAGTCACATTTAGGGCAAACATATTTTAGAGATACAAATGAATAAAGGAGATGACCTCTAGAGAAGTGTGGTGAAGCCTATCATGGTACCCACGGTTCCTAGTCATTCAGAGAGCCTAAATCGTAGCAAGTATCAACTTTATCAAGTTCCTAGAATAAGTTGTAAACAGGAAATTAAGCCAACTAACAAAATCGAAATTGTTGTATGACACAAGCCAAGTAAGTCACATGTTTTCCCATACCGAAGCTGTAACACCCATAACTCTTATCCGTTGCCGGAATAGGGTTATAAAGCATTATTGGACTTTACAAAATAAATACAATAATTTATATCATTAAAATAAAACATATCAAAAACCAATCATAAAATACTCTTATAGTCCCTTATATGAGCCCTCGAGGCTCAATATACACCTTAGAAGTGAATCAGGACTAAATCAAATACTCAGGGAGTTTTTCTAAAATCTCAAAAATTTTCTTAGGAGCAAGGGACACACACCTGTGTGGCTGGCTGTATGGCTCACACGGCCAAGAGACACGTCCGTGTCTTAGGCCGTGTGGGCATTCGATGTGAAGCACACGATCGTGTCCCAGTCTGTGCCCATACCTGTGCAAATTTCTAACTTGGGTCACACGGTCAATCACACTCCTGTGTGCTAGACCGTGTGTAAAAACTTGGGCATTTTGTTTCAAATTTTTAATGTACAGAGGACACACGGCCAGAGCACATGCCCATGTGCCAAGCTGTGTGTCACACACTGCTGAGACACACACTCGTGTCTCTGCCCGTGTGGACAAAAATAGGTCATTTTTCTCACCCAATCTTGGTATCAACCTATGCACAAAACATTCTACACTCACAAATTATAACGAGACCTTCAATTCAAGCTAATACCAAGATCTTATAACTAACATATCATCACATATAATCAAATATCTTAACTTACCAAATTAACAACTTACACTTAGGTGTATATACTACTGATTTCAATAGTTCAAACCATGCCTCAATTGACCTACTAATTGTCCATGATTTAAATATTTCAAACATGCTCCACACATGATTTATCCATACTCATATAAGTTGAGTTGAATGTAAACAAAATATAACTATTAATATTTACACAAACCATTTCTACCCTGTACATGCCATATAAACCGACATATACATTGTAAAAAATACTGGATTAAGTTAAATAGTGTAGCTTAATGTGTTGATCCGATCTCTCGGCTTCTCGAAAATCTACAAAGAACATTAAACAACACAAATAAGCTTAATGAAGCTTAGTAAGTTCGTTGGTTTTAAACATAAATCTTACTGAATATAATATAGCAATATATTTAAATATACATATTGTACAATAAACATTTCTTGCCAATCACAACATCAATTGATGAATTCATTTATTTCAGCTCAATATCAATAATAGCTTTGAATCTTCAAACATAAATTTTATGTGTCACTTACCAACCCTTGACAAATCGAAGAACATCTTACGGATATGAGTACATCGTATACGGAAGCTTGAAGGCTGCATAAAAGTACATAAGTGCTAAATGAAAACCCGTAAGGGTTAAATGGAAGTTTATAAGAGCTGAACGGAAACCCAATATGATTAAACTGAAACTCATATGAGTTAATTAAAACTCATGAGAGATAAACGGAAAGTAAACACGAAAGTTCACAACAAATGCTGAACCTCAGTTTACTTGGGTGATTTACCGTCGATTATTTCTTTGCATTGAACGACTGTACTCAATCCCACATTCTGTTCACTTCGAACATTCAATTCAATTCCATAACTTCAACAATAATTTTAGTTTCAACAAAACATATGAATAAATACATAATATCATTCATCAATTTAACATATATCATTACAGTTTAACCATACGAACTTACCTGGGTTAAATTGTGGAGTTTGTATTAGTTCAGAGACTATTCTACTAATTTCTCTTTTTCACGATTATCTATAGGCTCTTAATCTAAAATATAAAATTATTCATTCATTAGCATATATTTCAATTCTCATTTAATTCACAAGTAATACCCTTTAATTTTTGAAATTACACAATTACCCCAACTTTTACAATTTTTGCAATTTAGTCCCTCACCAATTAGACTATCAAATAAGCTAATTTTTTTAACAATTGACAATTTATCTAATTATTCTAAGCTTCCACACAGCCTTTTATCAACAAAATTTTAGCATTAAACCCTAATATTTAATCTTTTCACAATTTGGTCCTAAAATCAATTTCTATTAAAATCACTATATAAAATCATCATATAATAAAATTAAAACTCTAAATCCATGTTAATTCATCATAAACATCCAATACTCATTAATTGTAACTTTCAAAATTACCTATATAATCAAAACTAATGAAATAGATAGTTCGACCTAATTGTAAAAGTCTTAAAAATACAAAAATTTCAAGGAAAGAGCAAGAATTAGACTTACATGAAGTAAAAACAAATAAATCTAGCTTAAATCCTTCTCCTATGGCATTTTTGGTTGAGAAATTGAAGAAGAGTAGCCTAGAAATCTTTAGAATTCAATTTATTTAAGTTAATTTCATAAAATTTACAAGTTTACCCTTATTTTATTAATTCTCTACTTGTGTCGTTTCACTATTTTAATTTAGGCATAATTGCTCCATAAGTCCTCCTTTGTTCATTAATTAAACCATTTAATCACCATTTCTTTAATTAGCAAGTTTTACACATTTTTCAATTTAGTTCTTTTTATTTAATTAACTATCAAAACGTTAAAATTTTCTAACGAAACTTTAATACTAACTTAATGGCACTCTGTAAATATTTATAAAAATATTTACTGCTCAATTTATAAAATTAAGGTTTCGATACCTCATTTTTAAAACAAATTAACCTAATAAATCTTTTTAAAAACACAATTCACTAATACAATTGTCTTCCTAAAATCACATTTGGCTCATAAACACTAAATAATAAAATATACGAGCTCACTTGTCAAATTTGGTGGTCTCAAACCACTATTTCTAACATCACTGGAAATCGACCTGTCAACCTGTTACAGAAGTTGCTAAAGGGCAAATCCCATATGACATGGGAAGTCGTCTTAGGTACGTTTCAACAATTAGGGCAATATTGAGTTGTAGAAAAATGGTTGTTGTAAAGGTTAGAATGAGTAGATACATAGTTCTAGTAGAAAAGCCAAGTTGTAATGTGCACTTTAGGTGGGACTCTAGCTTTCCACAATGTTGTATACATATCCCTAGAACACGTAGGAGGGCTGCGGGTAGCATGGGAATGTGTTAATGGGTAGCATGGGAATGGGTTAAGTGTGCAGGCGATAGGAGCATTTTGTAACCATTACGGACTGTATAGCAACCCGAAGGATCTCTCTTTCAAACAAGTATGTCATCATAAAGAAACATGAAAGAGAAATACTCAAGATCCGGTCAGTTTCATTTTCTGAAAACATGGACCACACCAAGGTAACATTCTATGAGCCAAATATGATTGTATTAAATCATTTACCCAACTAATCGATGTACTAACGGGTATGTTCTCAATTCTACAGCTGCCATTACATGGAAGCTAACAATTATTCCAAATCGAAATGGATCGTCCATTGCCCACCCGCCAATCACAACCCTTCTCTAAGAGACCCCGAGAGCTTCAGATGCTCCGCCAAGTAAAAGATGGGTAATACCCCAAACTCGCTTGTAAAAAAATTCAAAGTAGAAAAATATTTGACTTTAAAAACACAACTCATAAGACAACCTGGGTTTGCCAAAATATGCCAACACTACTTCGTAAGAAGAGCAATATTAAATTTTACTATATCATGAAGTCTTAAACCTCCATTACATATCAAATCGCACAAAGAGGCCCAAGGACACCAAAGAAGTCCCCAATATCCTCTCGATTCCTGCCACTAGAATATAATCATAAGTGCCTCTAAGTCACGGCATAATGAAATGGGAAACAAAATGCATTGTATAGAAAAAGTAGGAAGTGCTTGTAAAACTGATTTAATAAAAATCTCCTTACCCCTTTGAGATAAGAATCGTAAGTTCCACCTAGCAATGCACTGATAGAAATGATAGGTTCTAAAAGTAACATGTTTTTAACCTCATTCTTAATGCATTTTTGGGTGATTATTCGATGTTAATGGTGAATTTTATGCTCCTAATTCTTTAAATTTATGTTTTGATACTTAAGAGAGCATTTGGGAGCAAAAGAAGTGAAAAGTAAGCAAAAATAAAAAAATTGGAGCAAGTTACAAGAGCCATAAGGGCTAGACCATTCCACACAGCCTGAACTGTAACGACCCCATAGTCACGGGTTTTGGAAAGTGTATTTTCAGGTCTTCGTTTTCGTAAAACGAATTCGTAAATATTTATTAAAAATATTTACGAAGTTAGTTGTGTGGTTAATTAGGTTTTGGTTAGGTGAATTTGTATAAATTAAGAGTAATTAGGTATAAGGATTAAATTGCATATAGGGTGAATGTTAAATTATAGATTAAGAAAAAGTAAAGGGACTAAATAAATAATTAAACCTTATTCCAACAAGTGGATGGTGTTGGTGAATACATGTGTAAAAATAGTATACTTATGTATATAATAAAATATGTATTAGTTAATATTTAAGTATATATATTAAGTAAATTATTAAACAAAACAAATAAATTATTAAACAAACAAACAAAATTGAAACGAAACAGAGAAGGAAAGAAAGAAAATAAAAAGAGAAAGAAAGGAGAAAAAGCTAGGGTTTCAAGGGTTCGAATCTTAATTGGTTAGTCAATTTAGTCCATTTTCTTGTAATTTTTTATGTTTTTGAAATCCCGGTATTAAATACTACCCAACCTATGTCAAAATTTTAGAAATTATTGAGTTTTGAAATCTTGTTTATATTGAATAATTTGAGTATTAGAGATTAAATTGATAGATTTTTAAGTTAGAAATGAAAAATGATTGAATTGTAGAATAAATTATAAATTTTTTGAGTATTGGGGACTAAATTGTGAAATTTTTAAAAATTATAGGATTTAAGTAAAATTGGAGAGTTAAATCTAGTTTAAAGTGGAAATTGAATGAAAATATAGAATTAATTGTGAAAAAATAAAGTTAGTCTTAGTTTAGGGACTAAATTGGAATTTAGGCAAATGTTGAATAAAAATTGAGAATATTCAATGTGAAATTGAATTGTATTGTATTAATGAATTTTAAATGTTTTAATTCAATAGCTAACATCGTACCAGAATCCTCGACTAAAAAGGGAAAATATAAAGTCGACGAGGAATAGCTCGAAATTTCTGGCTTGTATTTCTATAATCCGAAGCTAGTTATAGTTGTTGTAATTTTTATTTAATGTATATGGTAAGTGTTGAGGTAAGTAATTAATATTTTGATAATTGATTGAATGGATTGAATTGGTAGATATATATACATTGAATGAATAGATTTTTAAATTAAAAAGAATATATGTGTAATTATGTGATTATATAAAAAAATCAGTATTGAATATTGATTATATCTAAAATGTGAAATTAAACCCTATTAACTGTATCAGGCTGAGTTGGATATAGATGGCATGCCATAGGATCGGAAGAGTTCAAGGATTTCTTCGACTTCGAGTCGATGAGACATTGGGTGTCAATTTACTACTTCGGATTAATTCATGAGGCACTGGGTGCCAATTTACTTCGGTTTAGCCGATGATGCACTGGGTGTTAATTTATTACTTCGAATCATCCGATGAGGCACTGGGTGCCAAACTGGTGTGTTTGGTTGAATTCGTATATCCATCAGAGTCGTGTTAATAGGGATAAATGAATAATAAAGTTTTATGATTGATATTGAAATGACATGATATGAGAAATGGAAGTGAAATAGTGAATTGAAAATAGAATGTGAAATATGTTGCAAATATATGGAATATATGAGTTATATTCTTATGAAATGATTATGGAATGGATAATATATTGTATAATGAAATGTGAAATAAATTGTGAAAAGCTATTTATATAGCAAGTATGAGAATTGAAATATTTGTGAAACAAATGAAATATGATATGGTTGTTGTAATAATTAATTATTAATATGTGTTAATATTTCAATCATGTATTTGTAATTTCTTACCTTTAAATATTCAAACTATAGAAATACCACTCAGTTTTACTCAGAGTACGGTTTTATTTTTCGTGTGTAGGTTAGGTACTTAATTTTGATTGCTAATTCAGCATCCAACAATGATCCCGAACTCAAATATGATGATGTCTATCTTTTGTCTCGACATGTATCTAGGGTGCTAAATAATAATTATTTTGTGAATTGATTGTAAATGAGGTTATAAGTTTAATATTAGTTTGGTATATACATATAAATATGAGTTTATGTTTGAAGTCATATTATGACATGTTTAAGTTAATGTTTGAATGAACATGAAATAGGCAAAATAGATTGAATTTGATATGTTTATAAATTGGATTTGAATAATGTTTTATTGATAGGTTTTGATGATATAATTATGGTACCTATGAGGGTACATTAGTTAGACACCTAAAATGATTATTTTAATATTTTTTGAATTTTTTTTTTGAGTTTTTGAATTAGTCTCGACTTATTTCTAACACATATATTGGGCCTCGAGGGCTCGAAAAAGGGACAATATGTATGAGTTTGATTAATTTTGACTTGAGTATTATATGATATGAAATGGTTGAAATTATATTTGTTTGGTCGGTAATACTCCGTAACCCTATTTCGGCGATGGATGTGGGGTATGGGTGTTACATGAACACACGACCATGTGAGTTACGGGTTGCCATAAAACCATGTGGCAGGCCTTGTCGGTTTCGTGATTTGCACTCTAAACCTGTGAAAAAACGTGATTTTTAGGTTTTTTTAGGCACCACGAGACCTATTTATGACAAAAATAATAAGATAGGAGTGAGCCGTCATAGAATACTCAAGAAAACAACTCAAAAAATACTATTAAAGTCGACTATGAAGTAGATTTCCATCAAGATTGAAGACTCCCAGTTGATTTCTCAGGAGATTAGACTGAGTTTCTTTATTTCTTTCGATTTTACTGTCTTTGAGATATTTTGATTTGCAAGTATAAACTAATTTTCTAAATACCTAAAGAGATGAACCCTATTATGGATTCTGTTGTTTGATTTTTACTTTAAGCAATAAAGACTTAGATATGGTTCTCAATTATGTGTGCTTAATTCTTGGTTTAATATTTCTATATTATTGATCCATATTTGATGTGCTTAAGTCAGAGGAGGAAAAAACCATGTTTAAGAGTAAATCTAGCGTAATTGAGTGGAGTTGCATGCAATCCTAAAAATAGGACAATATAAACCTACCAAATTAGAGACAAATTTAATAGGAAAATCCATAGATCAAGTTAATGCGATAATAATGATTTTAATTAGAAAGAAATTTCAATCAATCAACCTATAGTCAGTTGCTCTTATTCTTGAAGAGAGATATTAACATAATTTAAAGATTTCTACGGATCAAAATATTAAGTGAAGAAATTGCGTAATTTAAATTGATAATGACAGATGAAATCTAAGTGGATTCTTTCTTGGGTATTGTCTTGTTTCTTGGTTATTATTCAATTATTTTTGTGTTTTGTTCTTTGTCGCATTCGTAGTTAATTAGTTTAGTTAATTTTTGTTTTTAATTGATCACTCGATTTTATTGGTTAAATAATAGAAAAACGGTAATTACTAGTACTTTTAGTTTTCGTGGGAACAATATCTTTGCTCATCGTAACTATACTATTAATTGATAAGTGCACTTGCCTTAGTCAAATTTTTAGTTGGTTTACGACTGCATTAGGAAATGATCCCTGTAATGTTGGAAAGCCTCTCGCTTTTGCCTCCCAATAATAGATGGTAGACCTAAATACTTCTTAGGATTAGTAGGGACACACACCCCCAATAAAGTGCCAAGATAAGAGCATTCTGACGTAACCATTGTAGCACTAAAATAAAGCAATGAATTATCAACATTATAACCTGTTGTCCTAAACATCGCCCATACTCATCCAAGATAACCTAAACCATGGTGGCACCCTTCGTTGTATCATCACCAAAAATCATATAATCATCTGCAAAAAGGAGGTGGGTGAGGCGCAAAAAACCGACCAAGAAGAACGCCATAGAACACCTTGTCACGTTGTGCCAAATGAAATAAAAAAGAAGCCCTTCCCTACAAAACAGAAAAATATAATGACTCAAGGGGGTTGCTTTGGTAGAGACCCCTAGAAGGAAGGAAAGTGTCACCCACATACCTATTGAGAATAACAAAATAAGACACCGTATGGACATACAACATGACCAGGGAAACTTAGTCAGAACAAAATCTCATTCGAAACATAAAAGTCTCTAAAACACTCAACCCAATCGTAAGCCTTGCTCATATCTAGTTTGAGTGCAAAAGAACCTGCCTGCTCTAACCATTTCCATTTAAAAGAGTGGAGAACCTCATAAGTAATAAGGATAATATTAGTGATAAAACGTTCAAAGACAAAAGCACTCTAAGATTCATCAATACAAACATCAAACACCTTCTTAAAACGATTCATGAGTACTGTGGAAATAATCTCATACATCATAATGCAAAGGCTAATCGGGCGAAATTGTGACATGTGCTCTGGATTTGCAACTTTGGGAATGAGGACAATATTCATACTATTTATCTTAGAGAGGGAGCTTTCCCCCAAAGCACTCATAAAAGATAATCTGTAATGTAGGTCCAAAATGTGCTGGTATTTTTAAAAAAACAAGCCGGGAAAATCGTCCTTTCTGGAAGCCTCTGGAGGAAGCATCCTTATTATGGTTGACTGAACCTCTTGAATAGTAAACTCCGGCATCAAGTCTTTATTCTTTTGCAGGGTAATAAAGACGTTAGTCCTCTACCCCTAATTTATGAGATAAGTCACCTTGATTGGAAGAGGAGAACAAATTGACAAAATACTGTTTAACCACCCCAGACATTACCTCAAGTGTAATAAAAGTAATGTCAGTCTTATCAACCAAACCAGTAACGACATTCACATGCTTTCTATAAGTGGCATATTTATGGAAGAATACGGTATTACGGTCACCATGTTTCAACCAGTTCAACCAAGCCATCTAGTACCAGAACAACTCCTCATTATCAACCTCCAAGTTAAGAGCCAACCTAATATCAATAATCTCTGCTAAAACATCATTTGAAAGTGCTTATTAATTTAACTACACTAACCAATCTATTGCACTTTGAACAAAACTATTTAGTTGCCTAGTTAACAGTTTACTCTATGTAGACAAACCAACGCCTAAAGCTTGAAGCCGAGAAGGGACCAACCCACTACATGTTGTCCAAACTTTCTAAATTTTATCTTCACATGTATGCTAAAAAACCCATCGGGATTTAAAATGAAACAAATTGGCAGAGGATCTACTGGAATTCCCAAATATTGGATTGTAGAGAGTGAAAACAAGTAGACAATGATCAAAAATCGAATGGGGGCATGGAGAAGCTGATAATTAGGAAAACGGTACCTTTAAGAAGCATTAGTGACATATCGGATCGGTCTAAACGTTCCCTGAGATTAGTACCTGACAACTGGCCTCTCTCCCAAGTGAACCATTGTTTAAAGAAACCCAAATAATGTAAATCACAATCCGCAAGTGCTAACCTAAAGTCTTTCATCTGATGCTCCCATCAAACATGACTCCTTTTTTCACAAGAGAATACAATCTCATTAAAGTCACCTACTACCAACCATGGCATGTCATTATCACGTCCTAGATTGCTCATTCAAAACCCCATAGAAACCAATAAACCGCCAACGTGTCCCACCAAAGTTGTAACACCCCTTACCCGTATTTGACACCGGAATAGGGTACGAAGCATTACTAGAACACATACACTTGTAACATATTAAACTGAGTTACAAAATTTCATTCAAATTAAAGTTTTCCAAATTGTTAACATTCTTTTATAAATCTTTACATTATAACTCAAAATATTATAATTATAACAAATAGGGCCTACGAGACCCGATATTACTCATGTAATTCAATACTTCTTTTCCATTCAATTTAATTCACAATTTCTCATGTTCACAATTCAAATCAATTTCTCAATCCAATATACATTTCAATACCAAAATAATTCTTTTAATTCAAAACATATTAGTAGAAGCTTCCATTTAATTCACGTACAATTCAATATCATTAAGTTCAATACTAATACATATTCACCATTTAACTCAACGTTTATCGATTTTACCATTCATTAACACATTTATAAAATTCTTAGTAGTGCAAAGCAAACATCACTTAAGCTTAAATAACAACATCGAATCAACTCATCATCCTCATTCGTGATTTTACTCTTCAAGTGTGAATTTAGTATTTCATTTTCTTTCCACATCCATTTCCTACGAATATCACACAAAACAATAACATATCAAATATAATTCACAATTTATATTAGCAACATGAGTTACTCCATATACCATCCGTGGCCTTACTTCATACCAAATCATATACCAAATATACCATACATACATGCTATGAAACTTTATTTTCTCACATGAACTTTATCCATAACTAATAATGCACAACTATAAACATCATTTCTTTTCAATCGTTTGTCGATTATAATCGAGCATATGGCCAATTATACACAAATCATTCATATGTTCTTCCAATTTTCCTCCTCCTCCTCTCCATTCCACATCCTCAATGTGTATAACACACTTAAACAACAATAACTATAATTTCACTATTCACTCACATGTATATTCAAAGCTGTTTATTCGAGTCAGAGTTACTAAATTATTTTTATCCAGAGCTACAGAGCTCCAAATTAAGATCCATTAATTTTCCCTAAAACTAGACTCACGTATCTTATTGCCATAAAATTTTCAGAATTTTTGGTTTAGCCAAATAGTACAGTTTATTCTTTAAAGTTTCCCCTGTTTCACTGCTTGACAGCCCTGATCCCTCTTCACTAAAAATTAATTATCTCTTTTTACAGATTTCAAATGATTTTCTCGTTTGTTTTTCTTAAAAATAGACTCATTGAGAAATTCAAGAATGTAAATTGCAAATCATAATTATTTTTGTACAATTTTTAGTGATTTTCCAAAGTCAGAACAGGGGATTTCGAAATCATTCTGACCCTATCTCACTAAAATTCAAATATTTTAAAATATGTAACTCTTTTGCTTTCACTGTATGTGAAAATAGACTCATTAAGCTTCAATTTCATATATTATTCAACCTCTAATTCAATTTCCACTATTTTTGGTGATTTTTCAAAGTTGCACAACTACTATTGTTCAAAACTATTTTATTTCTAAATTTACTCTTTTGTAGTTTTAGTACTTCATACCATCTTACTCATGGGTCGATTAAGCATCAAACCCAATATTCCTCACATAATCTTGTCCATTTCAAACATACTTTCACTTTTCCAATTTCCTTGTTGAACACTAGGAATATTATCCGTTACTCGGTGGATTCAGCCTTTAGCAACCACCAGTGATTCGGGGAATCAGCACTTAGCAACTCCTTTCACATTCAAAGATACGGTGGAATCAACACTTAGCAACCTCTTTCACATTTAAGATACAGTGGAATCAGCACTTAACAACCACCAATGATTCAGGGAATCAACACTTAGCAACCCCTTTCACATTCAAGTTATGGTGGAATCGGCACTTAGCAACCACCAATGATTCGGGGAATCAGCACTTAGCAACTCCTTTCACATTTAAGATACGGTGGAATCAACACTTAGCAACCACCAATGATTCGGGGAATCAGCACTTAGCAACCCCCTTATATTCAATGTACTCTGGCTTATCCCGAGTGTTCAACCGGAAACCTTACTTTTCAACATTTTACCACCTTTCTCAAACTTAACCACATTTTTATAATCTACATCAAATATTTATTTGATATTCAATCATATCTCAACAATATATTGAATAACAATAAAACAATGCATTAATTCACATGCATACTTACTTTGGTGCAACAATATAGAAATTTAGCAATTTAGTCATTAATCTTTTCTTTTCTCTGATCAAGGTCAATTCCACTTCTTTCTTGATCTATAATAACACATTTGACTTATTTAACAATTACATTCATCAAAATAGTCCTTGACTCGAACTTTTTCAAAATTACAATTTTGCCCCTAAACTTTTGCATATTTACACTTTTGCCCCAAAGCTCGAAAATTAAACTTCATCACTTATTCTTATGTTTTATGACACACTGAACCTTTTTTTCTTCTATGGAAATGTCAAATTCCCACTCTAACACTTACTTATGAACATTAGGTATTTTTACCGATTATGTCGTTTTACTCGTTTTCACTTAAAATCGCTTAGCAAAAGTTGTTTAACATAATTTCTAGCTTCATATTATTGCATAAAATATCAAAATAAACATATTTCACCTATGGATATTTTTCCAAATATAAACCCTAAGTTAAATTATTGCTAGAAATAGCTAAATCAAGTTATCGGGGCTTCAAAAACGTAAAGAACATTAAAAACGGGGCTTAGAATCACTTACCATGGAGCTTGGAAGCTTGAAAACCCTAACTATGGCTTCTCCTCTTGTAAAATTCGGCCAAAGCTTGAAGATGATGAAAATTTGGCCTATTTTGTCTTTTTAATTCATTTTAATTACCAAATTACCAAATTGTCCTTAACTTAAAAATATCCTATTTCACTTATCTCATTTCCATTTTTGTCCACCAACTTAACCAATGGTCTAATTCCATATAAGGACCTCCAATTTAAAATTACATAATAATTAAACACTTCTAACATGTAGAACTCAACTTTTACACTTTTTACAATTTAGTTCTTTTGACTAAATTGAGTGCCCAAACGTCAAAATTTTTGAACTAAATTTTCACGAAATCATTTTGTGAAATCGTAGACCATAAAAATATAATAAAATAAATTTTTTTCTCGTCGAATTTATGATCCCAAAACCACTATTTCGACTAGGCCCAAAATCGGGGCTGTTACAAAAGTTATTTGCAACCATCAAAAAAACTCCAAAGATGAAGATGACAGTCTTGTTTCCACCCAACAAAAGCCCACCCGAGAACCCACAGCCAAAACATCAAACCTGTCTAAATAATTAGTGTTTCCAAATTATCCTAAATCCAAAAATTTTGAAACTTAATCGAATTCGCAAACCTAGGGCGCGCTTCAATGGGCAATCCCGCCCGTCCTCACCACTCTCCATTCAATGCATGACAAAATGCCGCATTTGGGAATAAACAAATAAAACCCTTTCGAGCAACGTACATGTATATTCAGAATACCTAACTTGACCACGGTTGCATTTGATCATAACCAAGAACAAATCACCAGTTTCGTGCATCTCGAGGTAAAATGCAAAATACACGGTTAAATTTCGAATTCTCAAAATCAAAATTACTGACCATTCCCGATCTCATCATTTCCCTTCCTTTCCACTTCTCAGTTCGGTCTGAATCAAATCCCAAACGAAGATGGAACTTGACATGGTGACTATGGCCGCATCGATCGGGGTATCGGTGCCGGTGATTCGGTTCCTTTTATGCTTTGTGACGACTATACGAGTTTTCTATGGCGACTTGTTCCAGGTCCACTAGCTAAACATCTTTACTCAGCCTTTACAGGAGCGTTGCTTTCCTATCTGTCATTTGGGTTTTCTTCAAATCTGCACTTTTTGGTGCCCATGTTGTTGGGTTATGCTGCAATGGTTCTTTATCGTCCCAAGTGTGGGATTATCACTTTTTTCTTGGGTTTCGGTTTTTTGATTGGCTGGTAAGTCTTTCATTGGTTTTTGTTAAGAAACTTGTCGTGGACTTTATCTTAAGATTGTTATATTCTGTCCTGTTTACATGCTTGACATTTAAAAAGATCAGCATTTTGATTTATGCTTTTGGGTTTGTAATTCTAGAAATTGAATTATTTCTATTTTTATCTTTAGGAAAAGGTTGTAGAGGGGGAAAAAACCTGATGGTCATGCCTGCTGGGTTTTCATGCTAAATTGACTGACAAAATTATATGTTTGTCTTCTTGAATACTTTAGTAAATGCATATACACTTTTCATTCCTTTTAACATCTAAGGTTGTTGACGATGCTGGTGAAAATTTGTGGGAACAATATTGCTTATGCAACACTTGATTGATATTAGATTATCTATTGAAGTTTTTTTGAAAATCCTTTTAATGCATGCGCTATAAACTGAGTCTTTGTAAATAATACTTATTTTAGAATCTTGACTATTCCTTTTTTATATGTTTGTAGCCATGTATATTACATGAGCGGGGATGCATGGAAGCAAGGAGGTATCGATGCCACTGGTAAGCATGTTTAGAGTTTCTCCTTCATATTGCTGTATTGAGCATTGATGAATCTTCAACCCTTTGTTTATCACAATTAGTTCATCGTGATTCCAAGTTGGGACAGCTCCTAAGGATAATGTTAGAAAAAACCATTTGCATTGCTTTGGCTGCATAGGACTAGGACACATCAAAAGATGCCCCTGCTAGAAGAATGGAGTAAACAGGTGACTTACAGATAAAAGGTTGAAGGGGCACCAAAAAAGGACCTGGTTGGAGGTGGTAACAAATTCTATGAATCTATTAGATTTTGAAGAGAGGATGGCAACTGATAGGAATGATTGGAGGAAGAGGATTCATGTACCTGATGTAAATGTCTCTAGGTTTTTGTTCTTGTAGCTGACACTTTGTTTGGACTGTAATGCTTAATATGTTCCTGCTTTGACATTTAATTTACATTGTTGAAAATGCATCTATGTACATTATTATTCAAGGTTTCCCATGGTTATCAGTTTTCTAGGGAGCGCTTTTGTACTTTATACATGTTAGATAATTGTGGGGCACGTTCTGATGATATTTAGGCGCGTTGATGGTCTTGACACTGAAAGTCATTTCATGTGCAATGAACTACAATGATGGATTGTTGAAAGAGGAAGACTTACGTGAGGCTCAGAAAAAAAATCGGTTGATTAAGCTACCTTCTTTGATTGAATACTTTGGGTACTGCCTGTGCTGTGGCAGTCACTTTGCTGGTCCAGTTTACGAGATGAAGGACTACCTTGACTGGACTGAAGGGAAGGGGGTAAGTTTGTTATGTTGCTTGTATTTCTGCATGCCTTTTCTACTCTGAAGATACCAGGATGCAGCTTTGGTGATCTTTCTTCTTCTTCTTGCCCTCCTCCCCTTTTAAAGATTTGGGCTCATTCAGATAAAGGACTATCACCATCACCATATGTAGCAACTCTACGAGCGCTTGTCCAAGCTGCTTTTTGTATGGCCATGTTTCTTTACCTTTCACCATCTCATCCCTTGTCAAGGTTTACTGATCCTGCATACCAAGAATGGGGATTCTGGAGGAAGTTGAGTTACCAGTATATGTCTGGTTTTACAATGCGGTGGAAATATTATTTCATCTGGTCAATTTCAGAGGCTGCTATGATTATATCTGGCTTGGGTTTCAGTGGATGGACTGAATCTTCACCACCAAAACCAAAATGGGATCGAGCAAAGGTTGTTGATATCCTAGGATTTGAGTTAGCAAAGAGTTCAGTGCTTTTACCACTTGTCTGGAACATACAAGTCAGCACCTGGCTTCGTCATTGTGAGTGTTTCTTGCTGCTATTCATTTCTGTGTTTTGTTGGTCAGTTTTGCTTAAATATGCTGTTGGTGTATATTGTACATGTAAATATAATGCTTAACAATCTGAACAGCTTTTGGAATTGGTTTCTGATTTCATTAAGGTTGATCCTCTGGCTTTTATTATTATTATTGGATTCTTGATGGCTAGATGCTGTCCGGTGGTAGGTATATGTCCCCCATTTGTCTAAATCTCCATCAACTGTTAAATTTTGTGTGATGAGTCAAAGCATGGAAGAAAAGGATAAATTAGTTAATTAATAAGTTTTTATATATATATTTTTGGATAACTTTTTATTTGTTTGATTACAATATTTTATGGCTTTTAGCTTTTAAAGTAACAGCAGTTATTTTAGTTTTGTTCGCATGAAGCACTTCTTGGATATCTGGGGCATTTGAATCAAATACAAGCTAAAGTCATAAGATATCCAGAGTGAAAAGTTAAAATAGTACTCTATTGGTGCAGATGTTTATGAGAGACTTGTTAAGAAGGGGAAGAAGCCTGGTTTTTTCCAGCTACTGGCCACACAGACCGTTAGTGCTGTTTGGCATGTGAGTCATTTGCTACACTACTGAAAAACCTTTATGATGTTCTTATAGTTGTCTTCCTTTTGTAAAAGGCAATTCTAAAAAATATGATAGTAGAATTCACTCGAAAATTTCCTGGCGCTAACCTTTTGTTCTTGCCTTCTCTGATTTGTTATAGGGACTGTATCCTGGGTACATCATATTCTTTGTTCAATCAGCTTTGATGATTGCTGGTTCAAGAGGTATTGATTTGTGCATCGTTATTGTTATTCAGATCATTGTATTATTACATTTATTTGTTCACCTCTCCCATTTTCTTTCTGAGCAGTTATTTACCAATGGGAAAAAGCTGTACCCACAAACATGGCTCTTGTGAAGAAAGCATTTGCCGTGGTGAACTTTGCTTACACACTTCTGGTTCTGAACTACTCCTGTGTTGGCTTTATGGTTACTCCCTCTCTCTAGTAAAGTTAAACCATTAATTTTTTGAAATTTATCATCTTTGGGTGATAATTCGCTCACCCAATCAAGCCATTAATCGGTTGGCCATGTCACTGGACAGATGGTCTGGGATGATCAAGATAATATTATTTCCGTAACTTAGCTTTTAATATACTTCCCTTGTTGTATGGTACAGGTATTAAGCAAGCACGAGACACTTGCATCATATGGGAGTGTGTATTATATTGGAACCATCATTCCGATAGCATTGATTATCTTGGGCTACATAATACCTGCAAAACCTGCCAGGTTTAAAGCTCGTAAAGAGCAGTGAGTACTGAGTAGGCTAAAGCCAATTTTCTTCTCTTTGGAGTTAGATTTGTATCGTTTGCTTTGACCACTGGAATTTTCGGGCTTTGTTTAACGTTATTGTATGTGGGTTTCGCATAAAATTTATGGAAAAGCCATTCCTGAAATCGTGCAATGTTAGTCGAATCCGTTTCTTTTCAACATTATTTACAACATTTGACATCTTGTCTCCGTCCACTTTAAGCATGATTCATCTTACTTGGTTTTGGCATTAAGCAGGGGATTGTAATTTGCTTCCACGTTTATCGGCTTTGTTTGTTTGGTAGATGTAATAGAAAATTAAAAAGATCGAAAAGTTGAAAGGGTAAAAATATAAAAAGATATTAAAAATATTAATAAGAAAGATGAAAAAGTTGAAAGAAAATAATTTTCTTTTCAATCATTGCATATTGAAAAATAAGAAAAAAATAAAAAAAATAAAACTTAGGTTTTAAAAAAAAAACTTTGTTATGGTATGTTTTAATATTATTTCTTAGATATTGAAATTTGTCACATATTTACTATTATACTTTTGAACTAATGGCTTTGTCACTTTATTTTTATAGATTCTACTTTACAACTAAATTCTAATTCTTGATTAAATTTTGCTATGCAATTTTAAACTTTGATATGGTATATTTTAGTAATATTTTTTTAGATATTGAAATTTGTGATCTTTACTATTATATTTTTGGACTAAAGCTAAATTTACAACTATACATCAATTCTATATTCAGCTGTCCCTTTATTTTTATTAGATTGAACTTTACAACTATACAAAAATTTTAAAACAGGAGTTACACGATCGTGTGCCTCAAAAGGTTGAGACACATGTCTGTGTAACCTTTGAACTAAGGGGACATGGTCGTGTCTCAGCTTGTGTCATCATCCGTATAACTCTTTGAGTAGGGTTACATGGCCGTGTCACATGCCCGTGTGTCAGGCCGTGTAATTCACTAACTTGAACCCTTTGCAATTATTAGATGACACACGGCCGTGTCGCCAGGCCGTATGTCTCACACAGCTGAGTCACATGCTGTGTGGACCAAAATTTACTTAAAATTAAGCCATTTCAAAACCGTGTCATGCATCAACATTTAGACCTATAATGCACACTTTCAAAACACCAAAACCTTACCTAAACACATGTATATATGTCATTCCCAAGACCCTATTTCAACTAACCAATATGTCATTTAAAGGCACTATAATACATCATGGTATCAACTATCAAGCATAAAAATATGTCAATATTGTACCAATTCATACATGATAACCTATTCAATTACTTACCCAGACATACTACATATTGACCATTTTCAAACCAACAAATTGTACTAATATGCTATTGACATCCATTAGCAAAAAGTGACCAAAAGGACTTACCTAATCAAGCATTGTAAGTCCATCAACCATACTTAAACATCAAGGCGCAAACATACTAATTACCATTTACATATTCATCAAGCACCATTATAAACCACCTTATACATGTTAATTTGCCATTTCCAAACATAATAACCTAGTTAGAATATGAACTAAAACATGTCACTAGTAACCATTTTCAAACTATCATCAACATGCCAAGAGAAGAATATCAACAAGCATTTTAAAGTAACCAAAAATCACATAACTTGGTAAGGCATCAAGGTGAACCAAACCAACATAGCTTACCAAAGCTTACACATACCAAAACATCATTAACACATACACCATAATACAGTTACAAATCATCCTATACATGCCCATTATAAACCTTAACCAATTTGCTCAAAAACTACCAAATTAATTACTGGATAGTGTGATAGATCTCCGACAAACTTCCAATCAATTGAGCTTCTGGTAATTTATAAACAAAGAAAAATAACTAGGTAAGCAATAAATGCTTAGTAAGTTCGTATAAACTTAAAACATAACCTACCATTTCATAGTGAAATCTATAGTATAAGTACAGACCGTTACCAATGCCATAAGCTTAGTAGAAGCTTATATAACACCATTAAACTCACAAGTTAGTACATCTATTCATGATTCATATGAAATCAATCATGTATAAACATAACAATTATTTCATCACCATTACCATAAGATATTGATTCATTCCATTTGCATACTTACTATTTCCAATCTTACAATTAAGAGGTTAAGCATAAACCATTACGAATGCCTTGAGTTTAATATAAGTCTATTCAGCATCACCAAACTCGCATGTCAATAGGTTCATCAACAACACATATAAAATCATTTACATCATAAGTAAAATTTCATAAGATACATTACATAAATATAAACTCTTTCATATAATCATGAACCTTTTCATTAAGCCATTTACTGTTCCATTCTTTTTCTTACTCGTTGAATCATCTAGAATTACATCGAATACTCGGGAAAGCTTACATGAAGTGTGCCTTTACATAAAATCGTAATCTTTTCTTTACATGAATGCTCACACGAGCTGTGAAGTGGGCCTACTCACATGAGTTGTGAGTCGAAATGCAAGCTACACGATGTTGCTCACACGAATTGTGGAGAATCTGCAATAAATGCAGGACCTCAGCATCGGTATGACATTCAAGACTAGTACCCGAAACATGAAATCCTTAATGACATATCCTTTGTATCCTAAGAATTCTTAAGGTTCAATCGGGACTCGATATCTGTCAATTCATCATAATGTGGATACATTCTCACATATATTGATTCATTTCTATTAAAAAAACATAGTAAACATTTAATTTAAATAACATTATAATGATTACAATTTATACGAACTTACCAGGCTAAATTGCAGCATTGACTAAGTACAGGAACTATTCGGTAATTTTCTCTTCTCTTCGACTTTCTACTCGTTCTTGATCTAAAATAATAATTCCTTTCAATTCACTAAATCTAACAGAAAAATCAATTCATTTTATGTAATTAAGTCTTTTTTGATATTTTAAAAATTTGCCCCCAACGTTTTACTTTTATACAATTTAGTTCCTAAGCCCAAAACATGTAAATTAACCATTTTTATTCAATCCCATGTTTAGCCGAATTGTTTGGAACCCTACTAGAGCCCATATTTACTGTTAATTTATAGCAAGTCCTTGTAATTTTACTAATTTCTCATTTTAGTCCTTAAACATTAAAATTACTAAAAACTAATTTACAAAATAGTCCTAGCTAGCAACTAAGCTTAAGATTCTACCATAAACTTTCAAAAATATCTTAAATTCATCAATGGCACATTCCGTAACATTTGACAAATTAACAAATTGACCCCCGGGATTAAGCTAATACGAAGTCAAAAACATAAAAATAATTAAAAACGGAGTTAAAATCCCCTTACATGCATGAAATAGAAGCTTGGCCGATTCTGAAACTTAAAACCATGGTGATTTCGGCTGCTACTAAACCAAAGGAAGATGATACTAACGTTTTCTTTTCTTTTTATTTGTTTTACTTATTATTTAGTTTAATTACAATTTTATCCATTAAAAATTAACCTTTAAAATAATCTAAAATGTCCAAAACTGTCCATCATCAAGACATAAGGTATAATTACCAATTTAGTCGAACAATTCACCTTTTCACAACCATTTGACCCATTTAATTAATAGAAATAAACTTTAGCAACTTTTACAATTTAATCCTTTTTAATTAATTATCTAAACATTAAAATTTCTTAATGAAACTTTAATACAATCTTAATAACATTCCATTACAGCTCAGTTTATAGAAATGAGGTCTCGATACTTTTTTTTCTAAAACCACTTGACTTTAGAGTCATGCCACTTGAACCTAATTATTCATTCAAATAGCATAAATTGCCAATTCAAAATTTATATTAATACCATATTTGACTCATAAATATTAAACCATAACATTTACAAACTTACTCGTTGGATTTGTGGCCTCAAAACTACTGTTTTTAACACCACTAATAAATAGGCTGATACACTAAGAATGTTCCAACCCACACATCCAAGGTTCTCTAAAGAGAACATTCATTTGGCCCACATTGAAATATTAAGCCAAGGTAACATAATCACTATCTAAATCTCCACATAACTCGTATTTGCACTAGTAATCTCTATAGGTATGCCAAACGTGTCTTAAACCTTTTACCAAATTTACGAGGACATTGCTCAATCAAACATAATCTATCGTTTCCAAAAGTCTTAAAAGTTTTATAGAAAATTAATCATTAATTCAATATATAAGGCCTTTTATCTTTCACTAGTCTTGGCTTATCATTAACATTACCCAAATTTCATATATCATCATTAGTCACATTAATTCAATAAATAGCGCTTTTATCTTTCACCATTCTTGACTTATCATTAACATTACACAAATTTCAAATATCATCATCAATCACATGTATAATCATATTTTCATACATAGGCATTTACTTACAATTACCTTTCATGCTTAAAATTCATTTCTAAAGACTAACAATGGTAAACTAAGCAAAACCTTAACAATATCCATGATCTAATGATTGGGTCTTATTTATCTATTGATGTTCTTTCCCCCTTCGACGGTGGAAGAAGATGAAATGAAGTTTTCCATTTACCATTCTCAATCCCACTCATGTGTAAGTATATATATAGGCAAGCTTAATCTAATTTATTTAAACCATAATTCATAATTTATGTGGTAATTATCTCATGGAAATCTACATAGTGGAAATCCATGGAGGATATTGATTTTTTTAATTTATAAATATTTCATGCTAACCAATATTCGTACTCAAAATTGTATTTACTAGGACATCAATATGATACGAATTCTGACAAATTTTTTAAAATGCATTACATATATAATCATCTTTGGAAATAAATGAAGGAAAAAATTGACTAAAATCTAATGCATAATTTATAGAAACATAATTATAATAATATATTTGAGAATGAAGATAAGAAATAGTATAAAGCAAATTGTGAGATATAATTTAAGATTATTTGAAGCAAAAGAGAAATGAAATTTGATTCTAACAAAAAAATCTTTAAGCGACGTATTATTAAATTATGAAAATTAGAGTAAAAACAAGAGAGAAAAGTAAAAAAAATGAAACAATAATTCGACTTTGATACAATAATTTATAAGATCTCAATTATCATAGCATAAATCAGGGAATCAAAGCAACCTATAAATTCTTTAGAGATTACGAAATCAGGAAGTAATATCAACATCCATTTGTGAAATGTGAATCTACTTACAACAATTCATATTTAATTGAGTATTGTTTGGATGAAAAAAGTTGACGGTTTTAATTTGGAGTCGAAGTTCAAAACCTATTGGCCCAAAGTTAAAGTTACCCAGATTAATGAGCCCGTTTTTAGAGTCTAGGAGTACGGAAGCTTAATATAAGTGTAGATTCCATTAAAGAATCAATAAAAGGAAGATTCGTCAATTATTCTCATCAACGTCTTTACTGAATATAAAAACTTTCTTCATTGAATATAGAAAAGAATAATTCTTATATTTATTAAACATATAAACTTTGATTCCTTCCATACTTGTCATCACCTTTTGGCTTAGAAAAGTAAAAACTTATCGTTGTACGTGGTTCGTGTTGTTGTCTGATCTGCGGGCTAAGCAATTTATATGTTTGTGCCGTTTCGTGGCGACTTTGTCAATTTTGCTTGTCGAGCCGACTTTTCTGATGTACGTTTCTTGTTTGAATGAAATTTCTTATTGAAAAAGAAAGATAACTTGTCGTTCTCATTCTGTTTTTTTATATATCATTTTGTCTCCCACTCTTAGCCAGTCTGTCTTTGGGTATCTTGAGACTTTTCAGTTTTCTAAATTTCCAAACTCCTGTTTTAGATCTTTTGATTTCATTTTGAAATTTCAATTGTTGGTTGGCTTTGGCTATCTTTTTTCATAGTATCCTTGCTGCTGCTGGTAATGATCAACAAACTTTGGGATTTTGGTATTATTGGACTTTTAACACTTTACAAGTTTTAGCTGATATTTGATTTTAAAAACTTTTGTTTTTCTAGATATTTTATTGTATTGCTGTTTCAGGATATTCCATTTGAAGTATTTCCATAATTTCAATTCTCTGTTTCCTGCTTTTGATTGTAGCACCTTGTTTGAAATAATTGATTTCATTTTTATTGTTGTGGTTGTTATTATGGTGTTTCAATTCTCTTTAGTGAGAAATAAGAAGACGAAAAAGAAGAGAGAAAAGTATTGACACTGATTGGTTTCTGTTTAGTCAGATTTTTCAAGCCTGCTTGTTGGATGATTGTGGGTTGGTTACAGAGCAATGAGTCGAGTTCAGAGGATTACCTCAGGTATGCTAATATTAAACATCAATAAATGGTGCTCATAGTCAGTCTGTTCTATACAATGATTTGGAAATGACCTTCAGATAGAGATCCATGCAAAATTTAAGAGGGAAAATATAGGTGGGGAATCATTTCTCTAATAAAATTTACTACTCTGCCAAATGACATGCCCAATTTCTAATTAGTAGGACATTTGCGCACAGGCTCAAACTTTTCTCGAGGTAATTGCATTAGGTCTTAGCATTGTTTCGTAGTTGGCCTGCGCATTTCAGTTGAATAAATTAAGGTGGAAAGAATTTAACGCCTGTGTTAAAGAGAGAGCTAATCTTTTGGATTTGTCTTTGTAGAATTCATTTGTCAGCTTTTTTCTTCTCTACAAAATGTAAAGTTTGTGTATATAAATGCCTAATATTTAACATGGTGCTCGAGAATGAAGGGATGAGTTCACATCCTGCATGCCATTCATTTCTTTTCTTTTCTCCTCCTTGTTTCAACCAATCTTGAAGACAATGGATTTGCCATGAAATACACACTTTTAATCTGGTTTTGCACCATGATCAAACATAAAATGCCAAACAGTTCACTTTAGGTTTTGTATTCAGTCCAAGAGGCTAGAGATACTTCAGTTTGGTGAATTTAACCATAATCAGCATACTTGCATACCTTTTCCTGGACAATAATTTTTGCCTCCTTATATGTGTTGATTTTCTAATACATTAATTTATTGAATTTTGTG
Source organism: Gossypium hirsutum (assembly GCF_007990345.1). Lineage (NCBI taxonomy): Eukaryota > Viridiplantae > Streptophyta > Magnoliopsida > Malvales > Malvaceae > Gossypium > Gossypium hirsutum. The sequence goes on along the minus strand of NC_053442.1, from coordinate 66,617,772 downwards.
AAAAATGTGCTCTTGCTCTGCAGCTAATGGAAGATTGAAGAACTTAATGAATCAAACTGATAACCGCATTTGTGCTGACTGTGGTGCTCCGGATCCAAAGTGGGCGTAAGTATTAACAGACAACATATCTAGATTTCCCTATTCATTTCTATTCCTATGTATAGGGCGATAGAGTGTCACCTTTGAAGTATGAATTTATGCAAACTTAGAACCTAACCACATAAAACACTGTAATATCAAGCATTTGTATTTATTTGTATAAAAGACTTGACAATTGCATTATCAGATCAGCAAATATTGGCGTCTTCATATGCTTGAAATGCTGTGGTGTGCACAGAAATCTTGGTGCTCGCATCTCCAAGGTAAGTACTTCAGGCAGCATTTAATTATTTTTATTCATGGAACCTTGACTTTTAGGGAATATATAAAAGATTTTATGTTTGCTCTTTGCAGTGTACATGTTATATAAATAATCGTAGGAAACACTTTATCTGATTTTTGGCATGGAATCTTAGTATCATTAAATTAATCAACACCATTAGAAGATCAAAATATTGGGTAATAGGTGTGTAGTTTGACAAAAGAACCAGCTGTATAGCTGTGGTTTTTACACAATTGATAAATGAAATGTTTAATGATATAACTAAAAGATAAGGAAAACAAATTTAAACAATTAATATGTGAACTAATGATTCTAGCTGCTAGCCTGTTTAAAATAACTATTGATTGATCCAGAATGGATGTTTGTGTTAATTCACATATATTTCTGAAATGCTTCCCTGTCTCAAGGGCGAAACTAGGGGTGACAGGTGCCCAGCCCCCTAAAATGATTTTTTTTCATTTAGGCCCTTTAAAATTTTTAAGATTTTAAATTAGTAAAGGTAACATTGTACTTTGCCCCCCTTAAAAATATAAAAATTTGATTTAATCCTTTAAAATTTATAAAGATATAGGCTATTAAAATGGTGAAATTGCATTTTTGCTAACGTAAAAATTACAATTTAATTCCCCCCCTCAAAAAAAAAAAAAAATCTGGTTCAATAAAAATATGTTGAGGATCAATTTCTTTTAGATGTTAAAAATAATTCTATTTTCTTTTTATTGTGTTTCCTTAAAAGCTTGCGGGATGCTACAGATTGACCTGCAGAGCTGATACATGGCACAACACCGTTTATCTGTGAACTGTACTTATTGGTTGGTTTTTATGATAATAATACATACCGGTTAAATCTTTCATATGTTTAACTGAAGTCTTTCTCATGTTTATGTTTTTAGTGTAGAATCTTTTAACTTTGGATTCTTGTGATTGATGCCTATATCATGCTTGCAATTCCACTTACATAATATTATATGATACTTCGAAATTTTATTTTCCTTGTCTTGTTGTTTGTATAGTGTTTCTTTTATTCATCACTCTATTTTTTTTTAAAACTTTCTGATGATTTCAGGTTTATCTGTGCAATTGGATGACTGGTCTGATGAAGACATTGATGCCATGATTGAAGTTGGAGGAAATTCCTCTGCTAATGCAATCTATGAGGCCTATATACCTGAAGGTTATTCAAAGCCTGGCCCAGATAGTACTCATGGTGAGCGGAGCAGATTTATCAGGTTAGAGTTCAGACCAATACAGAATCTCTCAACTTGAGCATTTCTTTGTCATTTCTCTTGGATACTATCGTGTTCTAAACCTATTTTTTCTGTTCATGTTCTTTTTAACTGGATTTAGATAGAAACTCGGCGCTTAAACTTCCATGATCAACCATTCAACTTATTAATTGCTCTCTCTGTGTTTTTTTCTGGAAGCAAAGAGTAGATTTGACAGATTACCTTTGTTTAGATTGCATAGTAATTACTTGTTTCAAATCTTCTTGTAGATCCAAGTATGAACTTCAAGAATTTTTGAAATCTAGCTTGCGGATCACATCAAGAAAGAGTTCTGCTTCTATTCAATCAAGCTTTTCTACTAAGATTTTGGATAGTTTCCGTATAAAGTCATCAAAGGAACCGGTAAATTCATTTGGTCTTTGTTTCCTCCAATCTGCTTCATTGTCTCAGGAACCATATGGAAGATCATGCTACTAGTGATGTAAAGAGATAATATAGTCACTTGTCAAATAACTTGAGCTGAACATGGGATGTTTGTATTGCATGCTCTTTATAGGTTAATTTTGCATTCAGTTTATTTGTAGAGATCCATAATAATTGAAGGTGCATATTTTTATGTGCTTCTTGTTTACTATTTTGGAAAAGTCTACCAGTAAAATCTGGAAAAGGTCCGTGTTGAGTGTTGCAGGTTGTGACTGTTTACTGACAAAAATCAAGTCAATTATAACTTCAATCCTGTTTGACGTAAGAGTTGTAACAGGAAACCGTGGTAGAATATATTGGGTTACTGAAGGTCAAAGTGGTAAAAGGCATAAATTTAGCCATCCGGGATATGCTGACAAGTGATCCTTATGTTGTCTTGACGCTTGGGAAGCAGGTTAGTTGCTTCACATCTTTGGCTTTTACTCATTACTGAAACACAAATTCTGCCAAGGCTATAATTGTTGCTGTCTTGTGACAATCTCATGTTGTGGACCTTTACAAATTATGTTATACTTTCTCTCTCTTTCTCTCTGTATGTGCATACATGGATTTATGGGCATCTATGCTTGTAGATTACATCAGTACCAGTTCTGCAAGTGGATGAAGTTGTTATTACCATTGGGTTGGATGGTGATTTGGACTTCATACCTCTTTCTATTAAAGCTCTTGTTGTAATCTATATATTTTTCTTCCTTTTAATTGGTGCTACAAGCATGTCCCTTTTGGATATGCTCGACATATTTATGTGTTCGTTAATAGGATTAGTTACTTTGATTGATGCTATTTCTTTTACTAATGACACAACTTTGGGTACTTGGTCTTGTTAGACTATTCAGACGGCTGTAATAAAGAGCAACCTGAATCCAGTTTGGAATGAGGAACTCATGCTGTCCGTTCCTCAAATTTTGGGCCCGTGAAGTTGGTGAGTGTAGTTTTCTTCCAAATATAAGTTTCTAAGTATCTTTGTTGTCGTTTTCCCAAAAAACAAAAAAGGAGAAAGTTTGTAGTTGCAAAAAATTTAATATTTCTTAAAGGACCATTACCATTTCTATGCGTGCAATATTTTAGAATTTGGTTCTACCTATTTATGAAGTTCTGTAATGGTGATGTGGCTGATTTGGATAGTGTCATATGTATTTGGCTTTGCATGCTTTAAGTAAATGTATGTTTTCCAGCCTCTCTTCCTGTATGTTTGATATCCTAATAATGATTAGGCATGTGGATGAGCGTGTTCATGGCTTCAATCTCGGTATTATGATAAAGATGATGTGCATTGCTGCCATCTTATGCATAATTATAATAGGTTAAAAATTCCACATTGCAGCAAGTATACGATTATGACACATTCTCTGCAGACGACATCATGGGAGAAGCAGAGATCGATATACAGCCATTGATAACATCTGCAATGGTATATGGGGACCCGGAAATGTTCTCAAATATGCAGATAGGGAAATGGCTAAAGTCCCAGGATAATGCGCTTATAGAGGACAGCATCGTGAACATCATTGATGGAAAGGTGAAACAGCAAGTGTCACTCAAGCTCCAAAATGTTGAATGTGGAGAAATTTATCTACAACTAGAATGGCTGCCTCTTGACCAATAACTATATTTCTCCATCAAATACATTCTTTAGTATTGCTTGTTTTGTTGGAGTTGAAGGAAATGAACCTTGACTTATTTATTTGTATTTATTCATTTTATTCTTTATGAATTACTTCTAGCTCGTTGTTTAGCTGAAAGGCTTCTATTCTCTAGGCTGGAATGGTGGCTACTGCAATCATTTTTTTTTCCTTCTAAATTGCCCTTATTTATTTGTTTAAAGTAAAAAAGAAATTAAAATAAGCATTAAAGCCACCATGACTTCTTGTGATTATGTGTATTTTGAAAATAACCTATACTTTTGCGAAAATAAAAAAAAGCAATAGTAAAGGAAATTATTAGAAATAAATGAAAGGTTTGTGCGAGAATAAATAGTTGAGTAAATTTGTAAATTTGTTATTGTGGTTGTTAACTTTATGAATTTATATTTGTGCATAAATTTATAAATTGTCAATGAGCCATTGGATGTTATATGAAAAAAGAATATAATAAATATATTTATTAATTATTGATGATATATCATAATAAACTTATGCATTGCCAAATACAAGATATTATTTGAATTCAGTTTGTAGATTCGATTCAACTGTATTTATTTATCTATGTGAAAAGAGGAAATTTTGGAAGTTTTCTAAATGCAAAAGTTATACACTAACCATTCTCCCGGGTTTTCTAAAATGTGGGTGGTTTTAGTAAATTTTTACTATTAGAATTTGTTACTATATGGAAGTTTATGATATAATTTTATATTTTAATTTGATTATTTTTAATATCTAATTTTTTGAATTTTAAAATATTTATCTTGATTCTTAGCGTAATAATAAATATGTTTTTTTAAATCTTTTTATTACTATTTATTTACATGTAGAATGAACGCTACACTTTTGAAAATTTTTAATATTTTTTCGAAAAATTCCTTGAGTTTTCAAATTAGTCCCGACTTGTTTTTAATGCGTATTTTGGGTCTCGAAGGCTTGAATAAGGGATAGTATGTATGAATTTAATTGGTTCTGACCTGAATATTATATAATACGAAATATTTGAAATTTATGTATGTTGATAGGTAAACTCCGATAATGCTTCGAACCAATAACTTTTATAAGTAAATAAAATTTAGCCAATTTTTAGGATTAAATAATATAAATGAACTATAAAAAAAAAATTTTTATAATATATTTAGGATATACATAATTTTTTATAACCATCAAACATATACATGCCATCTTCTAATATAATTATAACCCGTATAAAAATATATTTTTTTAAAAATTGGATTAGGGTGTAATTACTCACCCTCCCTCTAAGAATTGGAAAGTATAATTGAGATGCTTCAATTACGCTCAAATTGATGAGACCTACTAATTATAATGGTTACTCAAACATGTCTATAATTAATAAACAATTACATAAAATTTAATAAATATGCGGCTTTCCAAACACTACTTTATAATATTAGCTTGATTGCGTTGCAATAATGACAATTTCTGAATTTAGATTATTTTTATGTATCTAAAGTGATGAACCCAACAAAATTAAGTTAATATTTATTTTTATTTCTATAACGAGATTAGTCTATATATAATTAATTTGATAATTTGACTATTAATATTATTTAGGGTTATATTAGGTATTGATAAATATTTTATTATTTCCAAGTAACTTTAAAAAATTATCACGTGTCTTTTTTAAAGAAATATTATTTTTTAATATTTACTATATCTCTATATGGCACTTGTCAATTGTCTAACCTACTTATGAGTCTAAAAACTCAACTAATAATGTACTAAAATATTTAAAATAATTTGTTAATAAACGATTGTGATTTAAAAAAAAAATCCAAATTATGAGATTGAATTGGATTTTTATTAAACGATAAATTAATGAAAAATAATTATTCTAATAATCATAATTTTACATTTTAAATGGTGGAGGAAATTTTGGAATTCTATAAAGATGTACTGATTTTGATTGAGCATAACATCATAATAATAATAGTGGTGGGAAGAGGAAGAATAGATTATATTAAATTAAAGTATGATGTTTTAAGTCTTCAAATTAAATATAATATAAGGATAAAAACATAATTTGACCAATAACATTATGTTCCTTCCTTTTATCTAAAATTTGAATTAAGTTATTAACTTCAAACTATAATTATAATTAGATGATGTATGTGGGACTTGTCTACTGTTTTTAAAAGAGTTAATATTATCGTATTGCAGATATGGAAATGATAGGCGCCAATTGGTATTGCGGATATCCACTACCATACATATATTACTTTGGAAAAGACTCAACAGCACTTGCAATTTAACTAGAATTAATATTATATCTCAATCAAAATGAAATTTTATTTAAAATATTTTAAAAGTCAACAAGCATACACATCTTTATCATAGTGTAAAATCAAAAAAAAAAACCAACAAAAAAAAAGGGGTCAAAACCC